>NC_034613.1:123910-134923 GCF_900095145.1 Mus pahari | reverse complement strand
CCTAATCGGCCATCATTGGGAAGAGAGACCCCTTGGTCTTGCAAACTTTGTATGACCCAGCACAGGGGAAGGCCAGGGCCAAGTAGTGGGAGTGGGTGGGTAGGGGAGCAGGGGCAGGGGAGGGCGGTATAGGGAACTTTCGGGATAGCATTTGAAATGTAAATAAAGAAAATAATAATAATAATAATAATAATAATAATAATAATAAACTGGCTGTAAAAAAAAAAGAAGATTGCTCAAGATGGAACCATCTAAAGTAGCATGACAGACATAATGTATGGTTCTGATGGAGATTCCAGAAGTACAAATAGTATGAAACACACTTTTGGAGCTGGGCATGGTGGCACAGGCCTATAATCCCAGCACTTAGGAAGTAGACGGTAGACATAAGTTGATCAGGAGTACAAGGACAGCCTTGGCTACATAGTGAGTTTGAGACCAGTCCAAACTTCATGAAACTGTCTCTCAAAAGTATAAAAGATATTGAGAAAATTAGTGATACTAGTTATATATATATATATGGAATTTCCATTCAAACTTATTTATTTTGACGATTATATTTACTCCTAAAACCCTAATAAATTATTGAGTAATAGGGATATATGGTTTTTAAATTATATTCAAATAGTCAAGAAAAAATTACACACATACTTATTTGTATATGGGTGTAGGTATAAAAGGTGAGGGACAGAAGAAATGATAAAACAAAGTTGATTGTTAAGTTTCAGATCCAGAGTAGAGACTGAAGAAAAGACCATACAGAGACTGCCCCTCCTGGGGATCCATCCTAAATACAGTTATCAAACACAAACAATATTGAGGATGCAAACAAGAGCTTGCTGACAGGAGCCTGATATAGCTATATCCTGAGAGGCTCTGCCAGTGCCTGACAAATACAGAAGTGGATGCTCACAGCCATCCATTGGACTGAGCACAGGGTCCCCAATGAAGGAGCCAGAGAAAGGACCCAAGGAGCTGAAGGGGTTTGCAGTCCCATAGGTGGGACAACAATATAAACCAACCAGTACCCCCAGAGCTCCCGGGGACTAAACCACCAACCAANGAAAACACATGGTGGGACACATGGCTCTAGCTGCTTATGTAACAGAGGATGGCCTAGTTGGTCATCAATGGGAAGAGAGGCTCTTGGTCCTGTGAAGACTCTATGTCTCATGAATACCAGGGCCAAGAAGGGGGAGTGGGTAGATTGATGATCAGGGGGAGAGGGAAGAGGATAGGGGATTTTCATAAGGGAAACTAGGAAATGGGATAACATTTGAAATGTAAATAAGCAAAATAACTAATAAAATATATATAAAAGTTTCAGACCCAGGACAGGCAGCTGAGGTGCCTCTTTTACATACCAAAGCAGATCTAGTCTCCAGGTTCTACCAGCATCCCTCAGTTCCTACCTGGTATACCTGCCCCCAACTTTGAACTTTCCAGCCCAGGGGCAGGGCTGCCCTTCTCCCAGAGGTTCCTCCCTATATAATCCAGACATTTTGGTTACCTGCCCTCTTTTTTTGTACCCTTGACCTCCGGGCTGCTGAACTTGATTCCCCCAAACATACTTTTGTACCTTTGGCCTCTTGGCTGCTGCAGCTGATTCTCCTCCTCCTCCTCCACACCTCCCCCTCCCCCTCCTCTACCCCTTCCCCTACCTCTCCTCCTTCTCCTCCTCTTCTTCCTTCTCCTCCCCTTCTCCCCACTTGGTTCAGGGTCTTGTTCACTCTGGACTTTCCCAGATGTTTCTGCCTCTGGCTGTGCTCTCCATCATATCTATCTCTCTTAGTGCCCTTCTGGGCCCATACATTGCAAGTTTCCTTGCCTCCTCCTCAGAGCTGCCTGCAAAATCCTGCAGCTTCTCACTGCCCTTGTGGCTTCTACAATATTGGAGTTCTGCCTGTTCCTCCTTGACCCTTACGGCTACACTGTTCTCTGTCTATACTGGAGTTCAGGAGTTCATTTCCCCATCTTTCCTCATTTTCTTCTTGGACTAAATTTCTTTCTTGAACTCACAAATTTTCCTTAAAGCCTTGATGTCTTACTGAAAACAGCTTGGCCTCAGTATAACTCAATGGCCAAAGATGGCACACGTTCAAGTTCCTAATTGTTGCAGATTACAACAACCTCTACAACTACACAAGCAAATGATCCCAAAGTCTCTTATCTCTAAGGTTCTACATTGTGTGTGGTTAAAGAATCTGTAAAATCTGTAATAAAATTTGGCTTTAAACTTCTAACAAAAGTCTTATAATTAAAATCTATACATAGGAATTTAAATTTGCTACAGCATCTTACATATGTGATTCAACTCTTATATAGAATATATTATATATGACAATAAACCTTTAAAGTTGTAAAGGTCTATTCAGATTAACAAAAGCTGATTTAAGATGCATGTCTAACTACTTATGTCTTTGCTAGTTGTTTAACATCAATATGCTAGAAAATTTAGATAACACTGTATGCTTCGTAAATAAGTTATATTTGATAAATAAAATTTGCTAGATAAATAAGACATATTTCATAATCAAGATTTATAAATTCCTAAGATTTACTCAGGTTCGCAGTAACATTTGTTTAGCTTCTCTGTCTTTGCTTACTTTAAGCTTTAGTTATTTGGATAAACTAAGTCATACCCCCCCCCCCAAAAAAAAAACAAAAAACAAAACTGCAATCTTTTATAGTGTGTCTAGTCCACCAGAGTGAGAGGGGGAGAAAGAGAGTGGGGGGGAGGGAGGAAGGGAGGGAGGGAGGGAGAGAGAGTCCTTTTTCCCAAGGTCAGGCATTCAGACAAAGGTTCCATTCCCTCAGGGGCTGAAAGAATGTTTCTGCTTGCTAAAAAGGGAGTCATTCTCCTTATCTCTAGTAAGAGGAACTTGTGGCCTCCATTAACATATGACTGTGGTGCCTATTAACTTGTCAAGGTCATGCTTGCTCTAGGCTCCCTCATTCCTAGCTCACATGCCCCTATCTTCTGGTTCCATTTAACCCTGAACAATTTTTCCCCTGTCACTTCACTGTGCTTTGGTGGGAAACAACCTTAGCAGTCTGGAATAAACTTTTTTGCCTTTTCACCCATAGAGTACACTGTAAAGGGATCAGTAAGCTTGCCAGTCTTCCTACGGATTTTTAATCTGTGATTAAAAGTTTTATTTTGATACTAAAATAGCTTCAATTCAAAAACTGTTGTTTTTAACATTCAAAGCTAACAGGGATAAAGCTGCAAAATTCTAACCTTATATAAGCTACCAACTATTAAGGATAATTAAGATATGCAAGTTAATGGTCAGTCACCTTATAAATGATCAAATTCTTTAATGTGTTCAGAACTATACTTGTAGTCAGGCATACTAAGTGCAGGAATAAGCGTTATTTAGCCTTTTGTATGTTTTCAGACTTATAAAGAAGTATAAAGCAATAACTAGAAACAAGCAAAGTCTGTCTATATAGATATACATATTAGATGGCCCTAAAACGCTTCAGTGATCTTTAGAATATGGCATTTAAAATATTTAATAAAAAACTTTTTCATGATAGAGAGGCACATCAGTTCCTGGCAGCATCCATAATCTCCAAAGATGATGGGCACAGAAGAACTCCATCTGGAGCTTGCTTTAAATGTGACAAAGTGGGCATTGGGTGAAAAACTACACTTTTCCTCAACCACTGCCAGGACTCTGTCCTGTAGACAAGCAGGGAGAGGTGATTGCCCTACTTCGCCTAGCCAAAGTAGGAGAGTCCGCCTAAGTTCCTGCTCCACAGGAAAGTGTGTCAGATATTCTGGGCCCAGGCCTCAAAGACTAATGCCTCAACAACCATGGAAGAACCTAGGGTGACTTTCCGAGTAGCCAAAAAGTCTCTAATAGGGTTGGAAGCTGCTTGGTCTGTACTTCCTGCTTACTCAGGTGAAATTTATCCTTCTTGGGGCTCTGGCCTTGATGACTAGGGGATGACTAGGGGAGCAAGAGCTTTGTGTGAGTTTAACAGCAGCAACCAAGCTGCCATCTCAGTTCTTTTCATAAGTAAAAATCAGGCCTCACTCCTCACTTTCTTAGACCTTCAGCTGACAAAGACAAACCAGCTTACCTTGCTACCAGACTGTAAAAAACAAGAAACCCACAAAACAAGTATCAAAGTAATGTCTTATTATTCCTTTATTTAAAGGAACTTATTTTACAATGACAGCTGTCAGTAATTAACCTCCTGGATATCAGTGAGTTTGAGGCTAGCCTGAACTACAGAGCTAATTCCAGGACAACCAGGGCTACATGAAAAACTGTTTTGAAAAAGAAGAAGAAGAAGAAGAAGAAGAAGAAGAAGAAGAAGAAGAAGAAGAAGAAGAAGAAGAAGAAGAAGAAGAAGAAGAAGAAGAAAATGCTTCAGAATTTCAAAGTTTTACTAATAATCAATGACGTTCTGATAAGGCATTACTTACTCTAACTCTGGTAAAGTTCTTCTAATATTGTCATAATCACAAGCTCAATATTTTAACTTTTCTCTGGTATTATTCTAAATAGACTTAAAAGTGCTTCTTGTTATGCTGAAAACATCTGTCTAATTTATATAACCCAGTCTTCTGAATATAGGAAAGAGTGTTCATGCTTTTAACCAAAATTGAAAATCATTTCTGGGTTCCCAGGCTTTTACTATGATTTAAGGGTGTAAGTCTACTGCTCTTTCTACAATGTAGATTTCAGTACAAAGTACAAACAGTGGTAATGCTACCATTTCTAAAATATATATCTTTTTATAAACAAACAAAAAAATTCTTATAAGCATCAGGGAATTGATTTGGATCCACCTGTCGAAGGTCAAATGGGCTCCAGATAAGTACTGCCAAGCAACACCCCATTTCCCGACCTGCTTTCTACTGAGGGTAAGATCTCTTCCTCTTTCCTTGGTCTTGGGCCTGTGCTCCACCAACTTTCAGGACCATGGGCTCAAAAGTTTCAAATTTACGCCTAAGAAAGATTTCCTTCAAACTCTCTAACTTTATCTTCTGTCCCTAATATATATCTGTTGCAGCAGATTTCCAATCAATTAAAGACTGCAAGCTGCTCCAACTGCTGCATTCATGTCCCTAGCCCCAGATTATCATGCACAGCCTGGACAGCAAGGAAAAAGCCTGCTCTCCTGGCCCAAGCCATATCCCAGCCCCCAACAACGATGCCCCAATGGCAGAGGGAAGTAGTCATAGATGATTATGTTGTTCCTTATTCAGTTATTATTAAGGAAAGACTGGAATGTTAAGTTTCAAACCCAGGACAAGTAATTGATGTGTGTATTTAACATATCAAAGCTGACCTGGCCTCCAGGTTCTGCTAGCATCCCTTAGTCCCTACCTGTTACAGGGCATGGCTGGCCTTACCCACCCCCTGAACTTTTCACCCCCAGGGACTGGACTGCCCTCTCCCAGAGGCTCCTCCCTATATAATCCAGCCATTTTGTACCTTTGACATCCTAGCTGCTGTACTTGGTCCCCCCACTCACTTTTGTACCTTTGGTGTCCTGACTGCTTTCCTTTCTCCCTCCTCTCTCTTCCCCTCCCCCTCTCTTCACATGGTTCAGGGTCATGGCCACTCTGGACTCTGTCAGATGTGTCTACTCTAGCTATGTTTCCCCACATCTCTACAATAAACTTTCTCCTCCACCATACCTAGGAACAGTCATGTCTTTTCTTTTTATTTTCTTTTTTTCATTCAGTGATAAATTGACTTAGTGTTTTATTGCTGTGAAGAGACACCATGACCATGACAACTCTTATAAAGGAAAGTGTTTAATTGGGGTTTGCTTACAGTTTCATAGAATAAGCCCATTATTATTATGGCAAGAACCATTGCAGCACACAGGCAGACATGGGACTGGAAAAGTAGCTAAGACTTCTACATCTGTGTTTGCAGACAAGAAGAAAGATTGTAATTTTAATTTTTTCAAAGCCTATTTTTTTACATTTCTTTATTATTATTATTATTATTATTATTATTATTATTATTTTCTTTATTTACATTTCAAATGCTATCCCGAAAGTTCCCTATACCCCCCCACCTGCCCCTGCTCCCCTACCCACCCACTCCCACTACTTGGCCCAGGCCTTCCCTTATGCTGGGTCATATAAAGTTTGCAAGACCAAGGGGCCTCTCTTCCCAGTGATGGCTGATTAGGCCATCTTATGTCAAAGCCTATTTTTAATGATGGTTCTTAAATGGTTTAAACCTCTCTTCTAGCCCATCACCAAATAGTAGAAAAGAAAGGATACAGGGGAAGTGGACCTGTTTAGAAAGGTTCTTGGAGCAAATCCTGTCTGTGTTCTCTGGAAATCAACAGTTCAATTCACAGGAGTCAGCGGGAGGGACCAGAAGGAATGCCAGGAGAAGTTCTTGGCTATGCCTCCCTCAGCAAAGGGAAGGTCAGCTAAGACTCAGAACCAACAAGTGTTGCACAGCTAGCTCCATATGTCTATAATCAAGCCAAGCTCAGCCTCTGTTACTGTCTGTGGAGTCCTTTTTATGCTCCCGCCAAACATAATAGGTCCTCCATGGGTCTTGCCTCAGCACATGCGTCTGTCTCAGCTGTCATCACTCTTCCAATCAGCTCGATCCAAGGAAGCAGCAAGAAACCAGAAGTTTTGTGGTGCGTTTTGTCTCTAAGGAATCCTGGCAAATGAAGCCCAACTACACAATGTAAGGGTGAAATACCAACAATTATAAACCAAGAGGCATGTCACTAGTTTGAGTCTAGTCTGGACAGTGTGAATCCAAGGCCAGCCTGAACTACAAAATGAGACTCATCTTCTAAAACCATAACAAAGAAGCAAATAAGGTGGTAAAATACCTGCCTTGCACTTCTAACCTGTTGATCATGGAGGCAGAAGCTGGAGAATCACTCTAAGTTCAAGGCCAGCCTGGTCTACATAGGAAGTTCTAGGATAATCAGAGCAATGTTTTCTACTTAGTGATAGTTGGAGACATCAACTTGACAGACGGTAGAATCACCCAGAAAATGGGCCTCTGGGCATGCTTATGGGGAATTATCTTGACTCTATTAATTGAGGTGGAAAGAACAGGCCACTGTGGGTGGACCCATTTCATGGCCTACATACCGGACTGTATAACAGGAGGAAAGGGAGTTGCACAGCAAGAATGCATTAATTCATCACTTTCTGCTTCCTGATTGTGGCTGTGATCTGACCAGATGTTTCACTCACCTTGACTTTCTTGCAATTGTGAGCAACACTAAACCCTTTCTCCCTTAACTTGCTTTTTGTCAAAACAACAGGAAAAAAATAACTAAGACATAGACCTTGACTCACAAAAGCAAAAAAATGCAATCAGAAAGCTGGTAGTGAAATATTAGTAAGTAAATTTAAACAAATAGGCAACAGATAAATATGAAATACTTGCATTATTTTTACATTTCTCTATAAGCCTGTAAATACCTCAACCTGAAAGCTGCTAAAATTTTATCTATTAATGTATTGCAAAGTGCCTTGATGTGAATGTGAATGTATCTTTTATTAGCCTGGTGTAATCCTGATATTTGAGACTTTCATACTGCATCATTCTGCTAATCTAGGCCTAATCAGGAAACTTCTAGCCCATGCCTAGAATGTTTTCAGGCTCTGATACTTGCAGCTAAATAAGCTCACCTCTTCCAAGTTCTTCTTTCTGATCTCTGGCTGGCTAATTCAACTCAGCTGTTCTGTCCCCAAACTCCTTTCCATGCTAACTGATTAAATCTTACTTCTCTTAATTTCTGACTGGATTGCTCTGCATGGCCTCATACACTGGCAATATGATCTGATCTTCTGGCTTCTTTTCATTCTATGATTTGTCTTGTCTTCACCTGTATCTAGCTTGTTCTATCTCTGCAACCCGTCTCTGTTCAACTATCCCAGTAAAACCACCTCCTTCTATCTTCTCTCTCTGAAGTAGCTTCCCTTCCCTATCTCTTGTGAGAGTTGGGCATATCCTATCCTGTCAAATCTTTCTCTGATTTGTCACTTTGTCTGTCACTCAATTACATATCACTTTCAAACATGGATGCTTCCTTCTACAAGCTAACTTTCCCTTCAGTGTTTGGGATTAAAAGTGTGTACTAAGGGTGTATCTGTATTCCAGCCAGAGATATGTAAGGTGTGTGCTAAGCACAGAGCCACACCACAACTAGAAGCAGGTTTCTTCAGTAAATAATCCAACCCAGGGTTCAAGGTGTGATCAAATGTCCTGCAACATGGGAACATATGTTAGGAAAAATTTTTATGAGTTTTTAAATTATAAATACATCAAGTATGTATTAATAAAGTGTCATATAATTTTCAATACTTATATGTACTGCGAATGTCTAAATCAAGTTAAACATATCTATCTTCTCAAATACTATTTGTTTGTGATTAAAATATTAATCTTTTGTGCTTGTTTCACACACACACACACACACACACACACACACACACACACACACGGTATATAAATGTTCCTTATAGTCTAATGTATAGCAGCGCTTTAGAGCTTTTTGCTTTCATCAAGCTAACAGTACCAATTTATCAACCTCTCTGTATTATGTTTAACATAATTTTATTGCAGAAATTGTTGTTTAAGTTGAGGGTACTATGCCAGGTAAACAATGGTCTCTGAAACTTTTGATCACACTACAAATCAATTAACTTCAAATCTATTTACACATAAATGTTAATAGTTAGGCCATTGATTTGAGTGTGTTTATAATGGGATAGGTATTTCCAAGTTCTAAAATAAATTAACATGCTCATGTCTCACAGTAACATTTTAAGGTACCCTTTTGACATAAGAGAGATGAAAAGATTTTTCTAATTCTGCAATATAAAAATACTAGTTACGATGTCTCAGGTGAAAAACATCTGCACTGCAGCCTGATTTGACTATGGTTTGACTTACATGGTATATGATCTTTGTTTTTATTGGGGGGGGGGCTTTTTTCACTAACCATATCAGCTGGAAGAGGAAGACTGGATTTTCTGAGAACAGTTCACGTATACCTAGATTAGTCTTGAAACCCCAGCAGATTCAGTACATAGAGGTCTGAAATTTTGGTCCAGAAAGAGTTGGGGAGGTCTTAAGTACACTGGAATAATTCACATGCATTCATCTGTCAAAGTCAGGCTGAAACATGGATAAGCAGAATATTTTTCACAAAATGAAAAGTGATAGAGGTAAGTTTGTTGCACTGAGTAAATCAACATTCAGGATTAGGGAAGTAGAAACAGAGTCTGATGGCGAAATGTTTATGGGAATATTTTCTCATTTTTGAAACAATTACACTTATTTTTGGTTGAGCACTCCATTGATACGTACTCTCTAGGCTCTGAGCAGTTGTAACTTTCTACACCTACTATCATCTACTGCACAAAGAAACTCCTCTGCGGCTGTCAGGGAGCTTCACTAATCTATAGGTAGAAAGATAACAATTTTAGAGGGAAGTGTAAAGTAATGTACATTAAGCAGAATAATAATAGTTTCACCCTAGGGTCCTAGAAGCCCCCCAACCATGGGTTCCTGGTCAGACTTACAGTACCAGGCATGTACTTCCTCCTATGGCATGGACTTTAAATCCAACCATAAAGTAGTTGTTATCTCCATAACATTTGTACTGCTATTGTACCTATGAGCATATCTTGCCACACTAGTCATTATTGTGGTTCACATAATTAATACCTGGGTAAGACTGATTTGTTTCGCTCAGTAGCCTACATAGCACCTTCCAGTACTATGAAAGCTATTGAGCAAGTAAGAAGTTTCTGGCTAGGTATCAACTTGATTTCTCCATGATCTGTTACCAAAGTATTTAGTATTTTCAGCAAGAGGGCCTTACAATCAAATTCAGGCAGGCAAACAAAAGCAATGGCAGTACCTTGTATTGCTTTAGGAGAATTGTGGACACCTCTTACCAACAAGCTGAGGGGAAGCATGTCATATCTATCATTAGGTTTTTGTTAACCTATTGCTTCTGGGATGAGCATAATTCCCTATGTAGAATAATTCAAATTAAAGTTTTATATATATATATATATATATATATATATATATATATATATATATATTAGAAAATAGTACATTTCTGTATGGCTTTTTCAAGCATTCTTATTCTTATTCTTTTTTTTTTTTGAGACAGGGTTTCTCTGTGTAGCCCTGGCTGTCCTGGAATATACTTTGTAGACCAGGCTGGCCTCAAACTCAGAAATCTGCCTGCCTCTGCCTCCCGAGTGCTGGGATTAAAGGCGTGCGCCACCACGCCCAGCTTCAAGCATTCTTAAATGGTAGTTATCTATCCCCTACCCCCATTCTCTGCTCTTCTCCTTATCCCTCTCACCGTTTAAACTCTCCCTGTTACTCCCTTTCTTTTTTCTGTTCCCCTCCCTTCAGATCATTCTTCCTCATCACCACCTTTTAGTTTCCCACATTCTAGAGGTATTCCAAATGAAACACACGAATATAAAAATTTGATCCACTTATTTAATGTTGGTTTTTCTGAGTCTGTGTTACCTCACTGAGTATGCTTTTTAGCTCCATACATTTACCTGCAAACTTAGTCGTTCCAGTTTTTTTGTACAGTGGAATAGAATTCCACTGTATATACATACCACATTTTCATTATCTGTTCATCAGATGATGAGCAACTCGGCTATTTCCATTTTCTAGTTATTGTGAGTAGGGCAGCTCTTAATGTGAATGTGCATGTATCTCTATAGTAGGAAGTAGTGTTGTTTGATTTTATAGTATAGTTGGGTAACGTGATAGATCTAGTTCTCATTTTCTGAAGAGACCTAAGGCTAATTTCCACAGTAGCTGCATCAGTTTGCTCTCCCACCAACAAGGCAGCCAGATCTTTGCCAGTTGTTCTTTTAAAAAATCTTAGCCATTTTGTCTAGGATTAATTTGGTTATTGTTTCCTGCTTGTATTAGTCAGGGTTCTCTAGAGTCACAGAACTTACAGATAGTCTCTATGTAGTAAAGGAATTTATTGATGACTTAC
>NC_034613.1:118219-123899 GCF_900095145.1 Mus pahari | reverse complement strand
ACTGGTGAGCCTTCCAATTCTGGATTGTAGTTCATTNCAAATATAGTCAAGTTGACAACCAGGAATAGCCACTACACTGCTGTTTACTTTTTTTATTTCTTGTATATTCAAGACACTAAATCTGTCAGGTGTGTAACTGTCAAACATTTTCCCCCATATTTTGTAGGCTTCTTATTTAGTCGATTAAGTTCCCTTTGCTGTACTTGGGAGGTCGCTCCATTTTCTGATGCCATCTTTGATTTCCTCAGTGTTTTGAAATTTTTCACTGTAACAGTCTTTCACTTCCTTATTTAGAGGCTTATTCCAAGGTATTTTATTTAATTTATACTTATTTATTTATTTTGAGGCTATTGTGAATGGAATTGATTCCGGGATTTCTTTCTTAGTCTGTTTCTTGGGTACCATTTTAGAGCTCTCTTAGGTGTGTGATGGTGCAGTGGTTTGAATATTCTTGGCCCATAGGAAGTGGTACTATTAGGAGGTGTGGTCTTGTTAGAGTAGGTATGGCCTTGTTGAAGGAAATGAGTTACTGTGGGGATAAGCTCTGAGGTCTTCTATATGTTCAAGCTCTGCTAAGTGTGGAGGAAATTCTCCTCCTGGCTGCCTGCAAAAGAGTCTCCTGTGGCCACCTTCAGATCAACAGGTAGAACTCCCAGCTCCTTCTCCAGCACCATGTCTGCCTGCATGATGCCATGCTTCCCACCATGATGATGGACTGAACCTCTTAAACTGTAAGCAGCACCAAATAAATGTTTTCTTTTATAAGAATTGCCTTGGTCCTAGTGTCTCTTCACAGCAATGAATACCCTAACTAAGACAGAACTTGAGCATTGAAGAAGAGGAGGAAGAAATATTTTAGTTGCCAGAAATCAGGGATGACCTCCGTGAAAACTGTCTTCTGGACATGACAAGATAATTGTATTCATGAATTCACCGAACTGTGGTTATATACAAAAGACCTAAGACCTTCACAAGGTCAAATCAATCAACATTATATCATGGATGGGGAGGGAATCACAGCTTCCCCCCCCCAACTGGAGAGATATTGATGATTAATGGTTTCTGGTGGGGAAAGTTAGGTTTTTTTTTTTTTAATTTTTTAAAGGTGTGGCCCCTGGGTTGCCCATGCTCCAAGGTGATGAGGTTTTATCTATTGCTATTTGTTGTAATGCTAAGTGTGGCTTCCAAGATCTGGAGTCTGCATGTAGCTCCTGGGATACTGTCCCCAGGTTAATTCTGATTGGTGAATAAAGATGACAACAGCCAATAGCTGGGCAGAAGAGACATAGGTGGGGTTGAGGTTTCACGGGCTTGGAGAAAGATGACCAGAAGGAGAAAGGAGAGAGAAGCTGCCATGAGATAGAAGAACATGCAGGAGAAAGAAAGCCACCATGGACTAGAGGCCAAGAGAACGTGGCCCAAAGGGCTGCCTGGTTGGAGTTGAGAGCAGCCCAGATAGAACATAGTAAATAATGAGTAATGACTTAGGGTTATCGATGGGAGGGTAGATTCTAACAACATGGAGGGTAGGCAGTTACCCAGCTATTGTGCTACCTGAGGCATATTTAAAAATATAAAAGCTGTGTGTGTGTGTCTTTCATCCAGGAACATAAATGGTCAAAAGCAGGGAAAAAAACAGTGTCAAGATTTTTTAAATATTTTTTACTATTTTTTTCTACACCAGGTTTTATTAGATGGCCCCATATAGACAGCACAATTCAGCTAGATGGGATTGTTTTTTTAATTTTTTTTTCTAGATGGGATTTTAGGAGAGGATGTAATATGGTATTGGGATAGATCTGGGTGGAATATGTGTGAATATAATAAAAATACAATTGTCAGAAATTCTTAAAGACAGGAGAGAAGAGAGAGAGAGAGAGAGAGAGAGAGAGAGAGAGAGAGAGAGAGAGAGAGAGAGAGAGATGGGACATTCACCCAATCTCAGAATAAGAGAACTGGTAGCTTTCCTACAACCTACAACTTTGAAACACAAGTAATGAAGTGATAATTAAAAGAAAAACCAATTATATTCACTAAAAAAATTGCACCTAATTTTTCTGTTGTACTGTAGTGTATGTGATGCAGTGTAAATAAAGTTGCAATTAAGATAACAAGCCTATGTTGAGGAGTTTCTCTCCGTACCATCTCAAGACAAGAACCAGCAGATTTTTGAGTTCTCATGATTTTCCCAGATTTTCATGTATGCTTTATTTCTTAAAAAGTATTAAAAGTGTTACAGTTTTATATATATGTATATATATATAATATATATATATATTATATATATATTATATATAATAACTTTTAGGTAATGCATTTGGTAAATTGTTGTGTTTAAGCATTTCAGAATACATAAATACTCTGAAACATCACTTTCTGCATAATAAATCCATACAATTTTATTTATTACAGGAAATTGAAGGTATAACTCAGCAAAAGAGTTCTCACTTAGCAAGCATAAGACCCTGAGCTACATCCCAGGACTATAAAGACAGAAGATCTCAGAGGTATATTTTTTCTTAAAAGTTTATTGACTGACACAACTCTTCCTACCAGGTTCTGCAAAATAAACTTGGGGGATGGCATGAATTAATTAAAAATGAAAATAAAAAAAGACAGGGAAGGACATAGTGTTCTAGGTATGGTGGAGGAGAAAGTTTATTGTAGAGATGCAGGAGAGCAGAGGCAGAGACATCTGGGAGAGTCTAGAGTGGCCCTGACCAGACTGAGCTGGGCCATTGGAGAGACAGGGATAGGAAGGGAGAGAGGGGAACCAGATGCAGCAGCCAGGAGGACAAAGGTACAAAAGAGGCAGGTAACCAAATGGCTGGATCATATAGGGAAGAGCACTTGGGAAGGGCAGCCTAGCCCCTGGGCTGGAGAGTTCAGGGTAGAAAAGCAGTCATACTCTGTAACAAGAGGACTGAGGGATGCTGGGCCAAGTCTGCTTTGATAAGTTAAATAGGCACCTCAGTCATTTGTCCTGGGTTTGAAACTTAACAATGGATACTTACAGCTTTGAAGTGTGTGTGTGTGTGTGTGTGTGTGTATGTATGTTTTATAAACTTTTAATATAAAGCTTATAAGAGAAAAAACTACTTTGTTTTCTACGATAGAACAAAACAGGAAGTGATGAAAGGAGAAGCAGTAATTCTTCTTTTTGGAGAAGGGTCCTGTGTAAATTACTGTCTATTGATAATTGTTTCTACAAAAGACAGTGGTAAGGATTACCCTAGAGTGTGGCAAGTCTATTTGGGTCCTTTAAGGAACAATTAAGGGGATCTAGAGTTGGCCTATAGTACTTTCTTCTGCTAGGAAAGATATAGCCCTAGCTGTAACAGCTCTAGTCTATAACAAGAGTTTAAATCTTATCCATGATAAAGTATCAAAATCCATAGCTTCCTAAAAAAATCCAAGTTTGTATCATTTTGTATGCCAAAATATTATATTAATAGTAGTTAACAAGAAAAATACTTCTAGAAAAAAATACATTTGTAAGTCTCTGTGGTATTTCATGGTTTTTCCCCATGTTAAACTCGAGAGGGAAAGCAAGCCCTATCTTTGTAAGTAAGTGCTCTTTCTGGGAAATTCTGTTGATTTTGTATTCCATTTAGTATGCAGCATCAGAAGGGACAGCTGTGATATTAAAAATGGGATTCCCATATGTGCCTCTGATATAGCCATCTCTTTCCCTAATGCCTGATGCAATTACACGTCTGCCTGATTCTATTTTACAACATAATGCTCTGAGTTTTCATTTCATGCATTCTGGTTTTATAAAAGTCCCTCAATTTTTTTATGTGCATGAATGTTTTGTCTGCATTATGATTATGTACCACATGTAGTACTTGTGCTCATGGAAGCCAGAAGAATGCATCAGATACCCTGAAACAAGAGTTACAAATGGTTGTGAACTGCAATGTGGGTGCTAGCTCAGGCTAGCCCTGAAGTTTCAATTTTTCTACTCCAGCCTCATGAATGCTGGAATTACAAGCATGTCCCACTATGCTTAGTTAGCCCTACTCAGCTCTATGAAAAAATTTTCTCACTTGTGTTGGAAAAGAATAATTGCAGTGTTGCACAGAGAAGCATATGAATAAAGCAAAAGTACTCCAACAAGACATTTCTTTCCCCCATAAATGTGTACCACAATCCAAACCAGGCTAGCAAGTACAGAGAGCCAAAATATCACTAACTGAAGGGGGAACTTGGCTGTTTGTTATTGAGTGAGATTCAGACTAACAGTCTGCTTCCAAGAGGTTCATTTGGAAAGCTGCCCTAAAAAGGAATAAAAGCCTAAGTGGTTGGCTACTTGGAGGCATCAAGTTCTGGGAATGTAGCAGGGCCCTTGTGTTAATAAAAGTCTTACCAAGTGGGGGGGGGGGATTAAAAAAATTTAACACCAATGTCTTACAAAGTAAGGAAGACTCAAGGAACATTGGCCCTTTTTGTTTGTTTTTCAAGACAGGGCTGTCCTAGAACTCATTCTGTAAACTAGACTGGCCTTGGACTCAGAGATCACCTGCCTCTGCCTCCTGAGTTCTGGGATTAAAGATATGCACCACCACCACTCAGCTTTGTTTATGTTTTTTAAACTGTCTCACTATGTAGCTCTGGCTGACTTGGAACTTGTTATGTCAACCAAGTTAATCTCAAATTCAGAGATTCACTTACCTCTCTGCCTTGTGAGTGCTGAGATTAAAAGTGAATGCCATCCTGCCCTGCTGCTATCCACCTTTAATAGGAAAAACAAAAACAAACTTCTTAACACTTGTATACTGGGAATGAATTTCATCTATAAGGTCTCTGGTTTAAGCTTCAAGAGAGACACTGAGGTTTTCCTTATAGCTAAGTTTATTTAAAGAGTTATTAATCTCATGGGTGTGCGAAGTGAGAGTAGCACATTAGAAGCACTGAGGAGAGTTCAGGCCCCAATGCCAAGGCAGACAGACAGCATGAGGGAGGCTCTAATGAGAATTCAATCCCACAAAGCAGAGTGGGAGGGGTGTCTATTCTCATAGGTCTTGGAGAAATTAGGGATGCTTCACAGCTGTCAGCCTCTCCCTGATTCCTAGGTAAAAAGGGAAATCCAGGGAAAGGAATGTTCCATTCTGAGGATGTGGAGGAGAAACACAGCTGGTTGATGTATATAGCCTTTATACTAGTAGCCAGCCCTCTGATACCCCATGAGTCTGGTAACCTGAGATGTGTGTGCTTTCTTGGGAAAATAAGAATGTGCCTGCCTTTCTTCTGAAATCTGGGTACCTGGGGAGCCTGTTAGATGGGGATTTTATGTTTACAGATTGGCTGTTGTTAAGAGGCTTGGCAATCCTTACAGCAACTGTGGCTGTAAAAAAGAAGCTTTTACAAGTGGGCATGGCCTGACCAGCAGACCATTCTTATCTTCATTCTAACATCACTTATCTAACATCTATTCAAATTTTACGCAATGCACATATATTTATAATAGTTCATTTCTTTCAACAATGATCAAGTCCCACCTATTAGGATAAAGCAATAAAGGAAGAAGAGTACCTTGGCAAATTGAAAAGGCTTTCTCAGAGTGGGACCATAAAAGACACACAGAGAGAGACACACACAGATTCAGAAAGAGACACTGAGACAGAGGAGAGAGAGAGAGAGAGAGAGAGAGAGAGAGAGAGAGAGAGAGAGAGAGAGA
>NC_034613.1:114140-118195 GCF_900095145.1 Mus pahari | reverse complement strand
GAGAGAGAGAGAGAGAGAGAGAGAGAGAGAGAGAGAGAGAGAGAGAGAGAGAGAGAGACCAGGAGAAAATGAACAAGACAGCCAGCGAGAGTGATCTGGAGTGGCTGGACCTTTTAACAGGAGTACATGTTGCTTAGCAACTCCTAGGACAGAAGAAATGTGCCCTGCAGAGTTGCAACAGTGGAAATGCAAGGCACCTGGCTCTGTCATGTGATGACATAAGTTGCTGTCACTGGGTTGCTGAAAGGCCAGCAGAGGGACAAATTTACAATACCAGCTATGCGCAAAGTATTATTATATTCAATAAATACAATGGAAAATGGAAAAGGAAAATCTCTGAGCTCATAGCATTCATCCCAAGACTCAGAAAGTGATAAATAATTGCACACAGGGTAAATAGAAGTCAGATCACAGATCAAGTGTGAGACAGCATGAAAGACAGTGCATGGTATGAGATGCTCTCAAGACTTGACCAAGGAAATGGAAGTATATGATGGGGATTTGATTATGTGAAAAATTGGTAGCTCTGTGGCTTGCCTGGGGAAGTGACCCTTAAGTATATCAATTGGTAAATGTAAAAGAGTTTCAGGATGCCCTCTCAAGAATGTTGGATGTGAGAATTAAAAATGGGAAGGAAGACTTGTAGAAGGTGAGGTTAGGGATGACCTGAATGGCCACTTCATATAGCTATGTAAAGACATGTTAATTTTATTTTACTTTTACTGTGCTAGGGAATCATTGGAGGGAGTTCAAAATCAAAACACGAGTTAATTTTCAATCAAAGGCTATCAGAAACAGATGAAATAAACAGATCTATCTCATCAAAAATAGTTTTTAAAATATTAAATATTATCAGCCATTTCTATGTTGTTCTCTCTTGTATCAATGGTGCAAAAGAAATGGTGCATGATCCCTCCATGAATATTAGGGTTTTATCTTTGGTTGTTGAACAAACCTTTTCTTGGAACATTGGTGTACAGATATATCTGTGTAAACCTGTGATTTCAGATTCAAGGGATTTATTTGTGGATGTGCAAGTTCTGGATCACATGATATATTCTAAGTTTAAATGTTTGAAGAACTGCCATGGTGTTTTCCACATTCACCTTAGCAGCAATAGCACAGGATTCTAATTTTCTTACATTCTCATGAAAGATTCCTTCTGTCCATGTCCCTTGTAATAGTAACAGCTGGGTAGTGGGATCTTGAAGTTACTATTCACACTTTCATATTCTCAAGTAATATTTAGTAAGTTTTCACCTTTTCTGTATCTTTACAGAACTTCCTTTATTCCCTTTTGTTAAAAATAGATTCTTTTTTTCATACATTATATCCTGATCACAATTTCCCCTCCCTCTATCCTTCCAAGTTCCTCCCCACTTCCCCTCCCATCTAGATCCATTTCCTTCCTGTCTCTCATTAGAAGAGACAGCTTTAATATGCAGGGAGGTGCCTAGTCTTATTGCAACTTGATATGCAATGTTTGATTGATATCCCTGGGAGGCCTGCCCTTTTCTGAAGGGAGAGTGGATGGTGAGGAAGGGACTAGGAAGAGAGGAGGGAAGGGAAAAACTGAGGTCTGGATGTAATATATGAGAAAATAAACTAGTAAAAATATCTAAAAATAAAAAGGAACATATTTTAAAGATATAACAAAACATAACAAAATAAAATATAATAACATAAACAAATATCATCACATTGAAGTTGGACAAAACAAGGCCACAGAAAAAGAAAAGAACCCACAGAGAAGGCACGAGAATAAGAGACACACTCATTCACACACTCACAAGCCCCATAAAAACACTAAAGTGGAAGCCATAATATAACCACAGAGGACAGTGGCAGACTGTGCATGCTGCCTCAGTCTGTGTGAGTTCATCTGAGCTTTGTTCTCCTGGTGTCCTCTACCCACTCTGGCTCTTACACACTTTCTGCTTCTAATTTTGTAGCCAGCTACTTTGCTGAAAGTGTTTTTCAGCTGTACGAGTTGACTTCTGGAATGTTTTGGGGGGTCACCTATGAATACTATCACATCTCCTGAAAATAAAAATACTTTGACTTCTCCTTTTCCTATTTGTATCAGATGCCTTACTGCTCTAGCTAAGACTTCAAGTACTACATTGAATAGGTATGGAGAGAGTGGACAACCTTGTCTTGTTCTTCATTTTAGTAGAATTGCTGTGACTTTCTCTGGATTTAATTTGGCCCTGGACTTGCTGTAAATTGCCTTTGTTAAGAGAGCCCAAATTTGGGGGATTCAGACTCGATCTGAGAAAACCTGACCCAAGGTTAAATTCAGGTAAACTAACAGGCTGGTACCTAGCTCCAGGTTCCAGGCTTCCCCCAACAAATCCAGAGACCAGGACTAGTTTCCAGGTTATTCCCCAACAAATCTACACCTCCAGGTTATAAGACCACCCCTGCCTAATAACCACCAATTTGGAAGAAAGCAGAAGTCAAGTTTACGGTTTGGTTCCTAGTGCCAGCCAATTATGCTAAAAGCCATAGTAGCACCACAATTAAATGCTTGCCAGGCAAACACAGAAGTGGATGCTCACAGTCAGCTATTGGATGGAACACAGGGCCCCCAATGGAGGAGCTAGAGAAAGTACCCAAGGAGCTGAAGGGGTCTGCAACCCTCTAGGTGGAACAATAATATGAACTAACCAGTACCCCCTGAGTTTGTGTCTCTAGCTGCATATGTAGCAGAAGATGGCCTAGTTGGCCATCATTGGGAAGAGAGGCCCCTTGATCTTGCAAACTTTATATGCCCCAGTACAGGGGAACATGGGGGCCAAGTAGTGGGAGTGGGTGGGTAGGGGAGCAGGGGCAGGGGAGAAGGGTATAGGGACTTTTGGGATAGCATTTGAAATGTAAATGAAGAAAATATCTAATAAAAAAATGGAAAAAATGCTTGCCAGGCTAGAAACACTCACCCCTTCACTTGCAATCTTCTATAAAACCTTGTTCGGAGCTTTTCTCCACTGGGACCATTCTGTGGGTTAGCGGTGAGTTAAGCCCCAAGCTACAGCTTGTGAATAACCCTGGTATGATTGCTTCATGAATATTTCAGCACAACAGTTAAACCTTTGTTGAGGTGTGTTCCTTGTATCCCTGATATTTCCAGGCTTTTATTATGAAAGGGTGTTGGATTTTTTACAAAGGCCGTTTATATATCTAATGAGATAATCATGTGCACTTTTTTGCTTAGTTTGTTTATATGATGAATTAAATGTATTGATTTTCATATATGGAATCATCCCTGAATCTCTGGATGTTGTTCTTGGTGTGCAAGTATTGTATTATTTTTTTGCATCTATGTGCATAAGGGAAATTGGTCAATAATTTTCTTTCTTTCTTTCTTTCTTTCTTTCTTTCTTTCTTTCTTTCTTTCTTTCTTTCTTTCTTTCTTTCTTTCTTTCTTTCTTTCTTTCTGGTTTGGGTATCAAGGTAACTGGGCCTCATAAAATGAAGTGGCCAATAGTATTTCTGTTTCTATTTTGTAGAATGATTTGAGTAGTATTGGCATTAACTCTACACTGAAAGTCTGGTAGAATTCTGCACTAAAACTATCTGGCTCTAGGCTTTTATTTTTCTGGGCAAACATTAATGACTGCTTCTATTTCAGTGTGAGGTATGGGTCTGTTTAAATTGTTTATCCAATTTTAATTTAACTTTAGTAAGTGATATTGAAAAAATTTCCATTTTTTTTTTTTTTTTTAGATTTTCCAATTTGGTGGAGTACAGGTTTTTAAAGTACGTCCTTATGACTCTCTGGATTTCCTTGGTGTCTGTTTCTATGCCCCCTTTTCTTTTCTTAATTTGTTATTTGTATCTTCTTTCTCTGCCTTTTAATTCATTTGTCTATCTTAGGTTCTCAAAAACCAACTCTTTATAATTGATTCTTTGTAATTTTTTGTTTTTAGTTTATTGCTTTTAGGCCTGAGTATGAATAATATATCCTGCCATCAATCAAAATAACCCTGAAATTCCACCTCACACCAGTCAGAATGCCTAGGATCAAAAATTCAGGTGACAGCAGATGCTGGCAA
>NC_034613.1:112151-113925 GCF_900095145.1 Mus pahari | reverse complement strand
CCCTCAACAGAGGAATGGATACAGAAAATGTGATACATTTACACAATGGAGTACTACTCAGCTATTAAAAACAATGAATTTATGAAATTCTCAGACAAATGAATGGATCTGGAGAATATCATCCTGAGTGATGTAACCCAATCACAAAAGAACTCACTTAATATGCACTCACTGATAAGTGGATATTAGCCCAGAAACCAAGATACAATCTCCAAAATACAAGAAAATCAAGAAGAAGGAAGACCAACATGTGGATACTTCATTCCTCCCTAAAATAGGGAATAAAATACCCATGGAAGAAGTTGCAGAGACAAAGTTTGGAGTTAAGATGAAAGGATGGACTATCCAGAGACTGCCCCACCCGGGGGTCCATCCCATAATCAGCCACCAAATGCAGACAGACACTATTGCATATGCCAGCAAGATTTTGCTGAAAAGACCCTGATATAGCTATCTCTTGACGCCCACAGTCATCTATAGGATAGAACACAGGGCCCCCAATGGAGGAGCTAGAGAAATTACCCAAGGAGCTGAAGGGGTCTTCAACCCTATGGGTGGAAAAACAATATGAACTAATCAGTACCCCCAGAGCTCTAGCTGCTTATGTAGCAGAAGATGGCCTAGTCGGCCATCATTGGGAAGAGAGGTTCCTTGGTCTTGCAAATTTTATATGCCCCATACAGGGGAATGCCAGGGCCAAGAAGTGGGAATGAGTGGGTAGGGGAACAGGGTGGGGGGAGGGTATGAGGGACATTCATGATAACATTTGAAATGTAAATGAATAAAATATCTAATAAAATAACTAAAAATATATATATATCTTGCCATCTACTCATTTTTGGTGTGATTTTTTTTCTAGAGCTTTCAGGTGTTTTGTTAAGTTGCTCGTATGAGATCTCTCCAATCATTTATGTAGGCACTCAGTGCTATGCATTTGCCTGTTAAAATTACTTACTTTGTGTCCCGTAAGTTTGGGTATGTTGTGTATTCATTTTCATTCAATTCTAGGTCTTTAATTTCTTTCTTAATTTCTGTTTGTCTGACTTTTCCTTCAGTAGTGAGCTGTTCAGCTTCCATGACTTTATAAGCTTTCTGTTGTTTATACCCAGCTTTAATCTGCAGTGATCAGATAGGATGCCACATTAACTCTGTTAGTCTTTTTATTGAGGAATCAAGACCATTAATATTAATAGACAGCAATGACTGCTGAGTTCTGTTATGTTGTTGTTGTTGGTGGTGGTGGTGGTGGTGGTGGTGATGGTGGTAGTGGTGTGTGTGTGTTATTTTCTGTGTTTTCATGGTTGTATTTAAACCCTTTATGTTTGAGTTTAACTTCTAGCACCTTCTGTTGGCCTGGATTTGTAGATAAATATTGTTTAAATCTGGCTTCATCATGGAATATCTTATTTTCTCTATCTATCCTGATTGAAAGTTTTGTTGGGTATAGTATTGCCTGGCATCTATGGTCTCTAAAGTCTGCATCATATCTCTGTTCATGCTTCCCTGGCTTTTAATTGCCTATATTGAGAAGTCAATTTTAATTCTAATAGATTTGCATTTATATGTTACTTGCAATTTTAATATTCTTTGTTCTGTATGTTTAGTGTTTTTATTATGTGTCAAGGGGACTTTTCTCTTCTGGTTCAGTCTATTTGCTGTTCAATATGTTTATTGTACCTTTAACCTTAGGTTAAGAACGTTTTCTTCTATAAATGTGTGGAAAATAATTTCTGGGCCTTTGATCTGGACATGTTCTCCTTTTTCTATTCCTAGT
>NC_034613.1:105359-111781 GCF_900095145.1 Mus pahari | reverse complement strand
TTTTTTTTTTTTTTGTTTTTTTGAGACAGGGTTTCTCTGTATAGCCCTGGCTGTACTGGAACACACTTTGTAGACCAGGCTGGCTTTGAACTCAGAAATCCGCCTGCCTCTGCCTCCCAAGTGCTGGGATTAAAGGAGGGCACCACCACGCCCGGCTTATTCCTAGTATTCCTAGCTTTAGTCTTTTCATAGTGTCCCAGGTTTCTTAGTTGTTTTGTACCAAGGGTTTTCTAAATTTCACATTTTCTTTAGCCAATGTATCCATTTCTTTAAAGATTTAATATTTTAATTTATTTTTTTATGTATGAGTACACTGTCACTGTCCTCAGACACACCAGAGGAGGGCATCTGATTCCATTATAGATGGTTGCGAGACACCATGTGGTTGTTGGGAATTGAACTCAGGACCTCTGGAAGAGAGGTCAGTGCTCTTAATGACTGAGCCATCTCTCCAGCCCCTTATCCATTTCTTTTTTCTCTTTCTTTCTTTCTTTCTTTCTTTCTTTCTTTCTTTCTTTCTTTCTTTCTTTCTTTCTTTCTTTCTTTCTTTTTCTTTTCTTTCTTTTTACAAGTCAAGCAATAACAATTTATTTACCTTGGATTTTTATGGCTAGAGTAGGGACATATCCAGACTTGGGATCCAGAACCAGGACCACAAGCAAATGTCTCACAACAACAACAACAACAACAAAAACAAAAACAAACAAACAAAATCCAAACACACACACACACACACACACACACACACACACACACACACACACACAAGAGGGGGTCGATGAGGCAGTAGCAGCAACTTGTCCTTTATGGGGATTGGCTGTGTCTGCCAGTGCTCTTGTATTCTGTTGGTAAAACTTGCCTCTGTAGATCCTGTTTGAATTCCTAAATTTTTCTTTTCCAGAATTCCCTTAGTTTGAATCGTCTTTATTTATTTTATTTCCATTTTTACATCTTCAATAATTTTATTAATTTCATTGCACTGTGTTTTCCTTGATTTCTTTAAGGAATATATTCATTTTTGTCTTTAAAGATCTATATCATCTTCATAAGGATGTTTTAAAGTCTTTGTCCTGGGCTTCAGCTATTTTGGAATATTCGGGGCCTGCTGTGGTAGAGTTGCTGGACTCTTGTGTAGACATATTGCCCTGGCTGTTATTGAATATATATTTCTGTTGATGTCTAGGCATCTGGGATTGGGATGATTAGGGTGTAGCCACTGATTCCTGCTTTTGTCTTTGTTGGTTAGGTGTTTTGATCCTTTCTCTTTCCTTTCTGGATTTTAGGAGAACATGATGGCTGTGTGTTGCCTAGTAGGAAATTTTCTGTGGACCTAATAGGTGTGGCCACTTGGGTTTCCAGGTAAAATATGATTCTGAGTGTTAGGAACTGACTTGTAGTAATGGGGATAGGCTAGGGGTCTGAAGGGATGCACAGGAGAGAGGAAAGCAGAATGTTCAAACAGGATCTACTTATTTAGCCTCCTTGGAGTGAGGGTAGACAGTAAAGAAAGGTCATCCCAGAAGGTCTGCTATAGTAGTGGGCATGAGACAGGTAGACTGGATCTGGAGGAACAAAGGGAGAGGGGAAGATCTACCATCAGCCTATCCTCTTCTCTGGCAGAAGGGGCCCCGTGGCTTTAGCAGGGAGTGCCTGCTGGAGTATGGGGCTGGGAAAAAGCAATGAGCTCGGAAAGGGGAAGATTGTGGGATCCACAGGAGGTATGAACTGGGGCAGGGGGAGCTTCACAGAAGTTTTGTTGCTGAGGTAGGGATGAGCCTGAGGGATTAGATTTAGAGGAGAGGAAGGGGGAGTGAAGGTCTTCAGTTAGTCTTGGTGTTTCCCAGGCCTGGTCAGCTGGTATGTTTCCAAGGAATGTCTGCTAGTGTTGGAAGCTGGGATAATGGGATGAGTTGGAGGAAGGAAAGTTGGAGGGGAAGATCTTTGTGATCAGGTGGGGAAAGGGGTCAAAGAGGAAAGGGGGATTGTAGCAGGTGTTCTGCTACAGAGGTTGGATCTGGAGGAACAGAGAGATGAAGATATACCTAGTATGGCTTATATACCTTGTGGTCAGCCTACCTAGTTCCCTGGCAGGAATGGCTTGTGAGGTAGCAGGGGTCTGCCTATTATGAAATGTAATGCAGTAAGAGGGTAGCTTTGATGGGGTCATGCTAAGGTGTACCTGAGAAATTATGCCATCCAACAAATATGGTGCAAATGAGGTTTATTGGGGGAGGGGAGAGGAGTGAGCACCTGGGGAAGGGATAGAGGCAGATAGACATGTAGACATGCAGATGGACAAGGAGGAGAGAGAGAGAGAGAGAGAGAGAGAGAGAGAGAGCGCTTGGGTAGCTGACAGTCCTTTTATCTGCAGCACACACCTGGCATACTTGGCACACCTGGCACACCTGGCACACCTGGCACACCTGGCAGAGGTGATGACTGCAGATGATGATGTAAGCAGTTGCTAGTTTCCTGAGAGCAGGTCAGTGGAATTGCCCATATACTGCCTTCCCTTTTGGTTTAATTAAAATTGAGGAATTAGGAAAGGGTGGTGATGAGGGAGAAATGTGGGTGTTGTGTTCTTTAGACTGCTTCCTGTTGTCTGGGGGCAGCAGCATATATATATGTACAGATAAAGTTAAAAAGTTGGTCTTGGCAGTTGGAGGGGAGTTCCAAGACCAGGGAAAGGAGGGAGGGATCCCACCTTCAGGAATAGACATTAAGTGGGGAACTTTAGGCTCTTGATTGACAGGGGTATTTATTTTGAGTCTATTTAACCCATGAGAGGTGGATTCAAGAGGTCCATTCTCTGAAGCTTTCAAGATTCTTTTTTACATTTACAGAAAGTGATGAGTTTTAGACATGTTAGCATCACTGTTGTTTATAATCTGTATTGAAACCTACATTGTAGAAAAAGGCAGTAGACTCACATTTTTGTGTCATAGTAGAGGGTTGGGGAATGATTTCGGGTTAAAAGTATGAATACTCTTTAAGGTGAGCTCCAGGTAGACAGAAACCTTCCCTGGAACAGAAGGGACAAAAGCTCACTAGATCTTGATTTTCAGTATGACCACAGACTATGAAAGAAGGGCTTCTTCCCTCTATCCTGAAGACTGGATGGATATAGATTTAGCACAATGAGGAGCCCTTTTAAATCTATACCTAGAAAACAACCAAAGGAAATTTAAAACTTTGAGCTTGTGACTATAATAATAGTGGATCATATAGTAGAAATCTTAATCGAAGTTAGACTAAAAATAGCTTGTTCATTGATTAATGTTAAAATTCTGAACTTCAAAATTTTAATATAATAGTAGCATAGGGAAGGGAAGAAATTTGATGTATTTTTATTCCTTTTATGTACATTAAATCACTTTCTTATCATCATTTAGGCTTTCATGCCCTCCAACCTTCATAACTTGTGATTACCAGCCTTAAAGTACCTTCTTAGACCCTAAAACTTCCTTAGATTCTTACATCTTGAGCTTCACAACCTTAGACCTTACATAAACTTTATACTTTTTTTCCTATTCAGTTATTCACCATGAGACACAGATGGTTGATTACTGGGAACAGCCATTGTGAAGTGGGTTGCTTTAGATAAAGGAAGAATAAAAAGTTACTTTGAAACCTGTTTTCTGAATCTGATAATGAGATAAACTGTGCTTAGACCTAATTGTAGCAGCTCTAGGAGAGCGAGGCTTGAGACCTGAGAACCCAGAGGGCCCCTGAAGCCTTGGTCTCTGCTATTAAACTAGTCTAGTCTTCAAAGCCATCAGAGACACAAGAAGAATAAATTTCACCAGGAGGTGAAGAGCAAGCAGCTTCTGAGTCTGCAAAAATGACAGAGATCTACCCATGACTTTAACAGTCACACAAGGTTTCTCTGTGGTTGGGGAAGGGGTCTGTCTTCGCCTACCAGGCCCAGAAGACTTGACCTCCATGCCTGTGAAACAGGGATTTTTGGGTGAACAGACCTACCTTTGTTTAGGCAAAGTGGGACAATCAACTCCCCAGTGTCCTACTTGTCCAGTGTGGACAGCATGCTGTCCACATTTGTGGCAAAGGACAGTGTATGGCCCCAATGACAAGTTTTGCCACATTTATTTATTTATTTCCAATTTTTTAATTAGATATTTTCTTCATTTACATTTCAAATGCTATCTTGAAAGTCCCCTATACCCTCCCATTTTGTCACATTTAAAGCAAGCTTCAGATGGAGTTCTTAGGTATCCATCATCTTCTTTGGAGGAGATTAATGGTGCTGCCAGGAGCTGTCATGTCTATTACAAAAAGCTTTTTTATTAAATATTTTAAATGCCATATTCTGCAGGTCTCTGACATGTGTGAGGACTACCTGTCTATCTAAAGTACATGTGAGTAGACAAACTTTGCTTTTTGGTCCTACTTACTTATCCTAGACTTAACCTTGAAAATGTATGCATGATGCTTAATAAGGCATGTTCTTGTAACTAATTGCATCAGTTCTTAGCATGAACATGTTAAAGGATCCAATCATTTATAAGGTGACTGACCACCAACTTGCATTTCTTAGGATCCTGAACAGTTTACAATGGTAGCTTCATGAGACTAGGACTTTATGTCCTATCCCTGTTAGGTTTGAATCTTAAAGAATCATGATTTTGAATTGCAGCTCTTCTAGTATCAAAACATTTAATCATAGACACAGTCCATAGAAAGACAAGCTACTTTACCGATCTTATTATATTGTACCATTATAGGGCATTATAGTGTTCTGTATGGCTTAGTTTATCCAAAGAGCTAAAGCTTAAAAGACAAAGAAGCTAGGCAAGTATTACTATGAACTTGAATAGACTTTAGGAGTTCATAGATCTGTGTTAAAGACAAAGAATCTAAACAAATATTGCTGTGAACCTGACTAGGCATTAGGAGTTTATAGCTCTTGATGATCAAATATACCTTATTTATCAGCATATGTTGTTAATTACCTAAATTTTCTAGCAGCTTAGCGTTGAGTAATTAGCAGACATAAGTAGTTAGATACACGTCTTAAATTTGCTTTTGTTAATCTAAATAGGCCTTTATAATCTTAAAAGTTTATTAGCATAGAGTATACTGTAAACTAGAGTTGAATCACATATACAGTATGTTGCAGCATATAATTTTGAATTTCTACCATCATACAAAAATCTATACCAATCTAAAATATTTGAAATCTGTTGTTGCTTTCTTAGTCTAAAAGTAGGTACAATAATAGACTAAGGAAGGGCTCAGTAGGACAGAGAAGTTCTATAATTGTTGCTTTATACCATGTGGTCGGTCATCTTATGATGGGGAAATCACATGGCAGGTTGCAAACTGTGTGACCATTTATATCCTGGTGAGGTCACCAGCTGAAATGGAGAGCTGTTTAAAACATTTGTGTTTCAAGTAGATACATATATTTGTAATATTTGTAAATGAGAATTGCATCCAAGTTACATGTCCATATACACATGGAGTTAAACCCAAGTTACATGCACACATATATGCATATGTGTGTGTATCCATGTATAGATTTTATAAGACTTTTAGTATGAGTTTAAAGCCAAATATTGTTGCAGATTATATAATTTTTTTTTGCTTTTTTTTTGAGACAGGGTTTCTCAGTGTAGCCATGGCTGTCCTGGAACTCACTCTGTAGGCCAGGCTGGCCTCGAACTCAGAAATCTGCCTGCTTCTGCCTCCCAAGTGCTGGGATTAAAGGCATGTGCCACCACCACCCGTTTATAAATTTTAAAACACACTGGAGGAGCAATTTACAAATCCTTAGATAAGCATTTCTAGCATAATCTTAAGATTTTTTTTTTGAGAGCAGAGTGCAAAGAAATCAGAGATGAAAGTTTTTAAGAGTAGGGAAGTAGAACCTTAATCATAGAACAGAGCAAGTTTAGATATAAGGTATTTGGGAATCATTTTTCCGTGGCAGTGAGAATCTGGAAATCAGGTGTGCCGACTTTTGGCTATTGAATGAAGCCAAGATGTGGGGCATTGGGCTTTACATAGACAGCCTGGTCTCCAGTCAAGCTGAGGTCTGAACCCCAGGACCCAGTGGTGATAATTCACCTACATGGGATGGAAGGAGTTCTCTCATGTCTCCAGGAACCCTGGTTCCTGTTTAAGTTTCTGCCCCCCCACAGCCCCAACAAGAGAAGCATCACTAGCAGTCACATAGGCAATGTCCCAAGCTTCTGACCTTCAGGCTAAACTCCTCCCCAGTTATCTAGCAACAGTGAAGACCATAAGAGGGGCTACTTGTCCCCACCTCACTCTCTCACTCCTCTCTCCTCTCTTTGCCTTCTTATCTCCTCTTTCCTCTCTTCCTCTCTCTCTCTCTTATTCTCTAGACTTTATTCTCTCTCTCTCTCTCTCTCTCTCTCTCTCTCTCTCTCTCTCTCTCT
>NC_034613.1:96927-105289 GCF_900095145.1 Mus pahari | reverse complement strand
CCCCCCCGCCTTTCTACAATAAAGCTCTAAAACCATAGACAGTCTCTGCTCCTCAAGGCCGCTGTGCAGACTCTCACCTATGTGGGAACCTCTCTCCCTAAGCCCTCTCTCCCATAATCCCAGGGCACAGGGTGTAACCCTGGGGCCCCTTTTGGTTTCAGGGGCTGCCCCTTGTCCACTCCTCATCGAATGGGTCAGAGGCTTAGATGCCCACCCGGGGCCGAGTGGAAAGCATCTGGCAGCCCTCCTGCATCTGCCTGTCCAGAGCATAGGAGGAACTCTGGCCTGAAGTGGGCTATCTATCCTCCCTTCCCCGTCTTTCCCCTAGGCCCCTATTAGTTCCCACACCAAGATGCTGTAATAAAGTCTGAGTCCAGCCAAGCAGTGCATGCCTTTAATCCCAGCAGTCAGGAGGCAGGGGCAGGTAGATTTCTGAGTTTGAGGCCAGCGTGGTCTACAGAGTGACTTCCAGGACAGCCAGGGCTATACAGAGAAACCCTGTCTCAAGAAAAAAGAAAAAAAAAAGAAAAAAAAAGAAGAGAAAAGAAAAGAAAAGAAAGAAAAGAGAAGAAGAGAAAAGAAAATCTGCGTCCATGAAGGAGAGAGAGGGCATGCTTAGCTTAGGCTGGCTGCAGAAAGCCAGGAGCAGGGGAAGGGCATGTGATCCATGTGGGCAGCCTGTGAAATCCAGAACTATGAGGAGGACAGAGGGCTAAAGAATCAGACTCTAGAATTTGGAATCAAATTCACGAATGATCTGTACATATTTCTGGATATGAACGTACGTATGTATGGTTTGTAGATGCTGCAGTAAGAACAGGTCAGCATGTTGAGTGCACTGCAGCTTCTGTTCCTATCCAGCTCTGACTTGTTGCACACTTAAGGGTAAGACATTTACGCAGTGTGGGGATGGAGTCCAGCAGAAACAAACAGCTTAGAGTAAGGAAAAAGGAATAAAGAAAGAAAATTTTTTTCATGTTCTCCCGATCGCTTGGGTTGTACATTGAGACCAGATTCTACAAGATTAGAAGTTAGGTGTACCATGATCCAGTTCTCATGTATGATGAGAACAGTCCAAGGCCTCAGTCCAAAGCATCACAGGGACTCAAGGGAGGCCAAACTGAGAAGGCACAACCTGTCCTGTGAATCATCATCCAGTGGACAAGGGCCAGGGCTAAGCCTGGGCAGACATGGTTTACCTGATACCAGGATTTTTAAGAGAAACCAAGAGGGTAAGAAACTGTGCTGGAGAAATGAAGCTTCATTCAGGGAAATGGCCAGATTCAGAGAAGTGTTTAATCTGAGTTAGAGAGAGAGAGAGAGAGAGAGAACTCACTAATTGTAGTTGTTGGATGGAGTGCCTAGCAATCAGTGGACCAGAAAGCAAATCTGTTGCAGGTGTAGCAGGCAGGTGGGACCCCAGTGTGATTAGACACCAGGAGAGCCCATCCAAATCATGGCGTCAATATTATGAAATATAATGTGATGGGGGAGTAATTTTGGTGGGCCCCTGCTAAAGTATACCCCTGAGATGCCATGCAACAGATTTGGTGCAAAAGAGGTCTATTGGAGGGAGGAGAGAGGAGTGAAGACCTGAAGAAGGGTTAGAGGCAGATGAGTAGATATGTAGACAGGCAGATAGACAGGGAGCAGAAAGAGCCCTGAGGGCAGAGAGAGGAAACAGAGGGGGCATGCACAGAGAACAGAGAGAAGGAATGCAGACAGAGAGCCAGCTGGGTGGCTCTCATTCCTTTTATCTGTAGCACACACCTGGTATACCTGGTGGCAGCTGCAGATGGTGATGTAAGCAATTGCTTGGTCCCTGAGAGCAGGCCAGTGGAATTGCCTGTACACTAGTACTGTCTGCTATATTTGGGAGCTCGGATAAATCAATGAGTAGGCAGAGGGCATTTAGGAGGGAAAAGTCTGTGGAATCCACAGGATAGGAAGTTGGGGGAGGGGCGGAGGGGAAGGCTCCAGCTGGTGCTCTGTTGCAGAGCCAGGAATAAGACTTTGGAATTGTTTTTGGAGGAGAGGAGAGAGTGGTTTTTAGTTAGTTAACCTGTTTCCCTGGCTAGCTCAGCTGGTGTGTCAAGAACTTACTATTAAAGTCCTTGGCTCTGTTTTTAATTGGGTCATTTGATTGTTTTATATTAAGTTGTTATTATAACTATTATAATTATTATATTAAGTTATCATTATTAAGTTTATATTAAGGAGTCATTTATATCTCCTGGAGAGAGGTCCTGGTATCACAGTTGGGTCAAAACCCGAACCCTGGAAATTATAACCCACTAGGATTGGGTGCTAATCTTTAATAGGACAGTTAAAAAATGGGGAGACAAATCAATAGTGAGAATCAGGAAAGAGGGACAGCCATTCAGTGTGGGCACATTAAGAACAGGAATAAAGAGATCCAATGCTCTCCCCCCAAGCCTGTCTTCCAGGGTCGGCACATGAGGTTTAGGGTTAAAGGGAAGGCAAGAGGTGTGCATAACTAAGCAGTTCTGACAGAGGTCAGTTCTCCCATCTTCATCTCCACTGCAGCCTGTCCTGTAAGTGCTTTGAACATTTTCAAATTGTGATAAATCTCTTGCTATGACAGATGCACCTCCTCCAGATACAGTGACACTCCCAGCCTTTTCCAACTTTCCCATGAGAGTCCTGGGGAAATTCTAATTCTTTTGGATGCACAGTATCAGTCTCAGACTAGAAGAAAGGAGCATGGTGTCTCTAGAAGGATTCAGTAATCTAAAATTTCATTGGTGGGTGCTATGGGTTATAGGTGGTCAGTGGCCTGCATTCCTATGTCATGAATGTTTAACCATAGGGTGAGATAGGGCTGCCTAGCACAGATGGCCCATTCTGAGATAAGATATCTCCCCATTATTTGGTGATTGTCCCTAGGCTGTTCTTTAGGAGAGAGCTTTATGATTTTTGTTTTAGATCTTATGGTCGGTCCCTGGGGCTCTGGTGACTTATGGCCTAGTTTCTGGGACATAGGGTCTGTTCCTGGAGCTGGTGCCTTACAGCCTTTTTAATTTTTTTTCTGTTAAATCAGGCCTGTTCCTTAAGTGGAGACAAATAGGGTTTATGCTGTCCTTTCAGAAGCTAGTAGTCTGCTAAATTAGTAGATTCCAAAAAGGTTTTTTTTTATACTAATCACAAGGTGTTTGCTCTGAAACAGAGATGGGCAAGAGATGAATATTCAGTGGGCTAAAGCTAGCTCCAAATAGTGTATAATTAGGTTCTGGATCAGCAACATTCCAACCTGTCCACATCACTGCCATTCTAATCAGTCAGTTTTTGTAAACACAGTTTCTTTCCAGGATTTCTCGTTCACATAAATAATGTTTCACATTCTATTGGTTCCATTGTCATCTCTTTAGCAGTACTTTTTGTTAGAATCAAGTTCCAGTAGGTGTCACAAAGAAAGAGAGACCACCATGGCAATTGAAGTGCTTGACAAGGCACTTGTGACCAACAGGCTGTGCTCAGAAGAAAAAACATAAGAAAACAGGAAATGTAGTTGTTTTCTATTCAAACTCAGGTAGTGACTGTATCTTTTCCTCACTGGCTGGGGTCCTCACAGTCTCATTCAGTTGGCTATTTTGAAAAGAAAGGGCATGTGGGACCTGAAGGAAGAAGGTGACAGAGGTCACTGGGTCACTTGCTCCAGGACATAGAATTCTTGGAATGCAGCAGGGGCCTTTACATAATTGAAAGTTTTTCTATGTAGAGAGGATTAAAATATTTGCATACAAAGGTTTTACAAGACGAGTTTGAGGAGAGAAAAATATTTGAATTCTTTGTCCTAAAAACAAGTTTTATAGTATTTAACAGAAAACTAAAGGTTAATAGTTCTTACACTTTTGATGAAATTCAATATATCTATTTTTCCTTTCTTTGCTTTAAGTTTTGTGTCTCAAAATTATTACTGAATGGAAAAAACAGACATGGCTGCTCTTAGGTGTTTGAGGAGCAGGTTTCTTGTAGATCTGAGAGAGAGAACAGCCGGAGGCATCTGGAAAAATCCAAACTGTGGGGAGAGCAAGGAAAAAGAGAGAGGAGCAAGCAGACTAAGAATGATCCAGGAGTGGAGCCAGCCAGGAGCCAAGAGAGCTCAAGCAAGATGGCCGAATTATATAGGAAAGAGAAGCTTGTGGGTGGAAGCGGAAGCCCAACTCCTGAGAGGAAGAGGTTTAGGGTAGGGGGCAGGGTGAGAAGTGCTGGGAGAAGCCACAGGCACCGAGATGTCTCCAAAGTCTCTTTGACACCTAACAATTACCAAACACAGTGCCACTGTTAGGTTATTTAAAAGCAGCTGTAAAGAGACTGGAGGCAGAAAGAAAGAGAGGCTCAGTCTGAACTTAGGAGGGATCATGTTAAGTCAAGGAGAAGGGAACCTTTGTCACCCATATCTATGGATGGCCAAAATGCCTACAGGGGAAGATGGAATGCAATAGGGGCAGAAATTACTTCTGGTGTCCTCAAGGAAAGCTGGGAAGTGTCGACTTTCAGAAGGAAACTACCACCTGTAAGTTTTCCTTCTTTGTATTCTTTAAAGAATACATATTCATTTGGGTCTGTGAGCCATTTTGAGTTAATTCTTTATACTTGGCTAAAGGTCATGTTACCAGATTTAGGGCTCATAGCCTATGCCCCAACAAGTCAGGTTTGGACTCCTGTCCTCAATAAACCAATTAAAGAAACCTCATTAATAGTGAAAAGCAGAAAAAGGAAGTGGATTCAGTGTGCCTACATAAGGAGATCGTACTCCTTCCCAAGTACATGTTGGAAGAGGTATTCTAGCCTGGTTTATTTTTATTTTTTCTGGTCCTCATTTAGCCAAACTATAAATTCATTTTCCTTTAATAATTTCTATTTCCTAATTTCCATTAAGATACTGGAAAACTCTGAAGTAGGTTTATGAATCTAAGCATCCCCAGTAAGAAGCACTGGTAAAACCAGCCAGGACATAAACATGTTACTGACTGACACCATGAACCAAACCTCGCAGCCAGTATTGGGGTGGAATTCAAGAGAATTCCAAGCAGCTGAAGGTTGTTCCCTAATTCCTTGACACTTGGGTGTGGGTTGGCCTTGAGCACATATAGATGACCTGATAAAAGGCTATATAGATGACTTGGTAAAGGAAAAAGCAAAGACCCAGAACAGTGAACAGAGTAGAGGAGATTCCAGAGAATCACATATAAAAGTCAGAAACACCAGAAAGTCTAGAAGCCCTTTGTTTACCTGGGCTTTATTCAATCATGGGATCATGCTCATAAAATCCTGCATGAAAAAATTGGTTGAAGTGGCAATTTCTAGTTCTTCGGAAAGTTAGTTACATCAAATGCTGTTTTGCTGGGGCATACAGCTGAAATGCTGTTTTCCTGAAGCAGACACAGGTGAAAGAAGTTTTGATATAGCAAATACATTAAAGGACACTTGATGAAGGTGCATAAATATGACCCCACAGACAGTGGGAGAGAGGCACATAGCATTGGTTTGGTTTGCTCTACCTCGCTATTCTTCACTAAATGCATACATGTATTGGTTTGCTTTACATAGCATTGTTGAGGTCAACTCTTGGTAATACCACCACTGAGAGAAACTTGCCCAAGAACTGCTCTTGAAGCTCCTGTGGGAGCTTGCTGCCTTTGTGGCCTCTCCTCAGGCCAGTTGGTGAGTCTGGCAGTTTTTTTAGGATTGACCTACAGTTGCCTGGTGTCTGCGTGCTGAAAGGATTGGACTGTAGCTGCTGGTTTGTTCCTGTTGTCTGCCTAGCGGACTGCTTTGCAGCTCCTGAATTGTATTTTTGTGTTTGTCATGGGACCGAACTGCAGCTAAAGATGATCAACCTCACCCCCAAAGAACCATTGCTATAAAGGCCCACTTGCCTCATATCCTAATAACTTTTGTCTTCTATTACCTCTGCTGGGTGGTGTGCTAGAGGAGAGGTTGAGCCCTTATTAAAAGTAGGTTGCAAAAAATGTATGCCTACAGTTGGTACTGTGCAAATGATTCATAAAATATCATAGATATCTCAGCCCATACCTCTTTTGCTTTCTTGGAGCTGGGACATAGGCCGTGTTTGGCACCACCAAACTTCTCTGTAACTCCTTAGTTATTCATAACTCTGACCCTCTGTTTAAACCTGAACCTCATGTCAGCACCCTTAAGTTTGGTTTGATTTAGGGGATCACTAGATGCCCCTGTTGCTCTTTCTATTGTGGCTATGTACTTTTTAAGGTTATGAGTGCCTTAATGAAACATGACCAAAGCAACTTGGGAAGGAAAGTATTTATTTGGTTTAGATTTCCACATCACTGTTCATCAGCAAGGGAAGTTGGGACAGGAACTGAAACAGGACAGGGACTTCGAGGCAGGAGCTGATACAGAGGTCAAGGAGGGGTACTACTTACAGGCTTGCTCAGCTTGCTTTCTTATAGAACCTACAACAACCATTCCAAGGATGGCACCACCTATGATGAGGTGGGCCCTCCCTCATCACTCACTAAGTAAGAAAATGTTTTACAGTTGGATCTTATAGAGGTATTTTCTGAGTTGAGGTTCCCTCCTTTCCGCTTGTGTCAAGTTGATACAAAACTAGCCAGTACTAGCTGCGTTAAATATTTTTCTTTTCTTACTATTAATTGTGTCTTTAATTGGCCTATTGGGTGTTGATGACTTGTCTTCTATATATATATATATATATATATATATATATATATATAGTATACATATATATAGATCCCGGGGGCTTAGATGGAAAGGGTTTGATGAAGGCATTCCATTTAGGATTAAGTACTTCAAAATCTCTCACTCTCTACACACTATCCAGTTGTGGATCTCTGTGTTACTTTCCATCTCCTGCAAGAAGAATCTTTTCTGATGAGGGTTAAGTGATACACTGATTCATGGGTGTAGCAATATGCCATTAGGAATTTTTAGCAGAATTATCCTAGTAGGTTTTCTCTTATGTTCATGACCTATCTAGTCACATATATTTGGCCAATTTAGTATTGTCAGAAATGAGTTCCATCTCATGGGGTGTGCCTTAAGTCTAATTTTCAAAAACTGTTTGGTTACTCATATGACATTTATGCTACCATTATACTTATTGGCAGTTCACTGTTATAGGTTACAGGATTTGTAGCTGTGGTTTATTATTACTTTTTTTCCACCTAGTAGCATGCAAATGACAACACTTGCTGGCAAAAATGTATCTATCTTATTCATAAAAGATGGGAGTAAAAGCTGGCACAGCTACTACAGAAATCACTGTGGAGGTTTTTCAAACTAAAAATTCATTAACCTAAAGATCGAACTTGGGCAGATACCCAAAGGACTGTCCATCTTACTACAGAGATATCTGCTCATTTATGTTCATTTCTTCTGTATTCATAGGAGCCTAAAATGGCTAAGATAACGTAGATGTCCTTCAACTACAAATAAATAATGAAAATGTGGTACATTTATATAATGGAATATTATCGACCTGTTATGAAAAATAAAATTATGAAATTTGAAGGTGAATGAATGCAGACAGAAACAATCATCCTGAGTAACATAGACCAGACCCCAACAATCAAATACTGCATGCTTTCTCTTATATGTGGCTCATAATTTTAAGATTTTTATATATGTACGACAATCTGAATAATAACAAAGTTAGATACTCAGAAATGGCCCAGAGATAGGAGAAGATCTCCCAGGAAGGGGAAAAGAATATATTGTTATGGAGAGAGAAAGGGGAAACTGGAATAGGAGGATTAAATGGGGATGGGAGGGAAGGGTAAAGGGAATATAGGGAGCAACAACTAATACTTAAGGCCTTTGGAAAAACAGAATGGAAAATACTACTGGAAAAACTTCCTAAAATATATACATTTATGGATGAATTTTAAATGGAATCACCATATAATAAGGGAGACAATGCCCCAGATAGAAATATGTTACCAAGTAAAGCCTCTAGTGCCAGGAATGGATTACATCTTGTTAAGTTGTTGGCCATAGTGGTCTTATAGACTCACTCAAACATTACAGCCTATTGTCAAGGTTATTGGTTTCTCTCTACAGTTTGGTGATAAGGCCCTATTACTGAAGACGGCACTTATTTATATCATTAAACATGGAGAAATGGAGCTAGTGTCCAATTAGAAGCTTCACCCCTACTAACTAAATAAATTATTTTGAAAAGAAAACATTAAGAAAGGTAAGTATATAAGACATTTACTGATAATAAGTCACAAAGATGGTCACTTGATCTTTGACAAAGGAGCTAAAACCATCCAGGGGGAAAAAAGACAGCATTTTCAACAAATGGTGCTGTCACAACTGGTGGTTAGCATGTAGA
>NC_034613.1:90691-95857 GCF_900095145.1 Mus pahari | reverse complement strand
CTGGAACTCACTCTGTAGACCAGACTGGCCTTGAACTCAGAAATCCTCCTGCCTCTGCCTCCCAAGTGCTGGGATTAAAGGCAGGCACCACCACGCCCGGCTACTTCTATCCTTCTTAGAAGGGGAATAAAATACCCATGGAAGAGTTACAGAGACAAAGTTCTGAGCAGAGACTGAAGGAAGGACCATCCAGAGACTGCCCTACCTGGGGATCCACCCCATAAACAACCAGCAAACCCAGACACTATTTCAGGTGCCAACAAGTGCTTACTGACGGGAGCCTGATATAGCTGTCTCCTGAGAGGCTCTGCCAGTGCCTGACTAATACAAAAGTGGATGCTCACAGTCATCCATTAGATGGAGCACAGGGTCCCCAATGAAGGAGCTAGAGAAAGTACCCAAGGAGCTGAAAGGTTTTGCATTCCCCTAGGAGGAACAATAATATGAACTAACCAGTACCCCCAGAGTTCCCTAGGACTAAACCACCAATAATAATAATAAAAAAAAAAACACAGGGAGGGACTAGTGGCTCTAGCTGCATATGTAGCAGAGGAAGGTCTAGTACCAACTAGTATCAATGGGAGGAGAGGCCCTTGGTCCTGTGAATGTTCTATGCCCCAGTATAGAGGAACGCCTGAGCCAGGAAGTGGGAGTGTGTAGGATGGGGAGCAGGGGGACAGGGGAGGGGATAGGGAATTTTCAGAGCGGAAACTAGGAAAGGGGATGACATTTGAAATGTAAATAAAGAAAATATCTAATTTAAAAAGAAGAAAAGTATTAAAAGTGAAAAGAAATTGGCATGATGTATTAGCTACTTTTCTGTTGCTATGGTAAGACACCATGGCCAAACGCAACTGAAGGAAGAGTTTACTCAAGCAGTGGAGGCAAGAAAGAGGTGGGAAGAAGAGGCTAGAGCAAGAATCTGAAAAATCACATTTTCAACTACAAGCACAAAGCATAGAGAGCAAACTGTAAGTGGGATGCAGTCATAAACTCTCAAAGCCTACTCCCAGTGAAGTCCTTCCTCTAGCAAGGGTGCCTTTACAAAATGCCATTACCAACTGAAGACCAAGTAACATGGAAACTTCTGGTTTCTTTGGAAAGTCAGTTATGTTAAATGATGTTTTGCTGGGGTACACAGGTGATAGGATGTTTTGCTATAGCAGACACATGAAAGGACGTGTGATGTTTAGAAAGAATATAAATATGACCCCACTGACAGTGGGAGCTAGAGCATTGTTTTGCTTTACTCTGCCTTGCTATACTTTGCTAACTACACACATATATGGGTTTGCTTTATATTGGGTTGATGAGCTCTGCTTATGGTGATGCCATAGAGAGAAACTAGTCAAAGAACTTCTCTTGAGGTTCCTGAGGCTTTTTGTGGCTTCCACAGCCTTGAATCATTTGGTGAGCCTAGCAGTTTCTTCTGGATTGAACTGTTCTTGCTGGTTCATGTATGGAGACTGCCAAGTGGACTGAACTGCAGCTGCTGATTTGTATTTGGTGTTTGCTACTGGACTGAACTGCTGGTATCCTGACAACGAAAACTAGACTCACCCCCAAAGAACTATTTCTAAACAGACCCACTTCCCCCATGTTGTAATAACATATCTCTTCTACTACCTCTGGTGGGTGGTGGGCTAGAGGAAAGTTTGAACACTATTAAAGTAGGTTGCAAAAAATTTATGCCTACAACCAAGTGCTCAAATATATGAGCCTGTGTATGGCAACACACGGAGTTGGATATGCTTGTAAATTTGTACCTAAATAATTAATAGGGGGTTGGAGAGATGGTTCAGAGGTTAAGAGCACCAACTGCTCTTCCAGAGGTCTTGAGTTCAATTCCCAGCAACCACATGGTGGCTCACAACCATCTGTAATGAGATCTGATGCCCTCTTCTGGTGTGTTTGAAGACAGCGACAATGTATACATATACATCAAATAAATAAATAAATAAATCTTTAAAAAAAAAAAGAATTAATAGGGCTGGGAATATGACTTATGGGTAAAGTGCTTCCTGTCCAGGAATGAAGATGTGAGCTTGCATATCAAACTCCTATATAAAAGCTAGGCGTAGCACTACACACCTCTAATCCCAATGGTGGGGACCAGGGGTGGCTACATGTGGATCCCAGAACCTTTCTAGCTAGCCAATCCAGGCAAAATGAACTCTAGACTGAATGAAAGATTACCCTGTTGCCAAAAAATAAAGGTGGGAATGGTAAAGGAAGATATCCAAGGTTAACATCTGCCATCCAAATATGCATGCACAGACTAATACATCTACACCCATGCACATTTTCAACATATATGCAAAATTAGTGGTGCATTTTAGTGGGAATTTTTTGTATGATTTATAACATTCTTCTCTCCCATTTCTGCTTTTACCACCTTCCTTTGTGATTAGTTACTTTAAAAAAATAACGACATATTTGTATTCCTTTCTAATTTCCTTTTGCGCATGTTCTCTGATGGTATGTGTATATGCTTGGCCCAGCAAGTGGCACTATGACAGGGTGTAGCCCTGTTGGAGTAAGTATGTTACTGTAGGCGTGGGCTTTATGAGCCTCATGCTAGCTGTCTGGAAGCCAGTATTCTGATAGCAGCCTTCAGTTGAAGAAAGATGTAGAAATCTCAGCTCCTCCTGCACCATGCCTGCTTGGATGCTGCCATGTTCCAGCCTTGATGATAATAGATTGAACCTCTGAACCTGTAAGCCAGCCCTAATTAAATGTTGTCCTTATAAGACTTGCCTAGGTCATGGTGTCTGTTCACAGTAGTAAAACCCTAAGACATGTTCTATATTTTATTTCTTCTTACCATGAAGATTACCTAAAACATTTTAAATGTATGGGAATTTTAAAACTAATAACCACCACTTAAAGCAGAAGTTTGTTATACCTGAAGAACTTTACTCCTTTGTTACAGCCCTTATGATTTCTCACATTCATAAGCAGTGGTTTTAGATTATGACAAAAATGTTCCACAGTAATCTATTCGTTCATATTTTCTACAAACTATGGGAACTTATTTGTCTCCCTATTTCTGAAATGGGGAATTAAAATTTGAAACTCCTGCCTTATACAGCTCAGCAAAATGGTAACAGTTTAGCCACTATGATTGAAAATGCTCTGACTCTACTGCTAAAATCCTAATCAGAATAGAGGTTAGTTTTATTGAGTATACACTATGTGTTATCATGAAGGCATAAGGTATTTGTTGTTTTGGGATTTTTAAAAGTGGTTTTGGGATGGAACTCTGTGCCTATTGCATGCTACAAATATGTTCTACCACTGGGCCCATTCTCCACTGAGCATCTACTCATTACTGCTGTTTTAATCGTAGAGATCTATGTGCTTACTTAATTATTTCTGCAGAGGCCTGTGCTAGTTTATTTAGAAATATAGGGGATTTCTGTTAAGTAGTCTGAGACATAGACATTGTTCAAATATACACTGAATAGTTTTATAGTATGGCATTTGCTCATTCAGTTAACAATTTTGAAGGACATGTATATTCAATACTGTCCTAGATGTTTAAGATTCCAATATTAATTAGAGTAATTACTTGCTCATCAGACTTAGTGTGATAGGAGAGTAAGATTGAAAAAGTCAGCTTTCAGAAGAACACTTGGAAGCCCTTCCTTCCCTGGCACCACCAGGGGAACAAAATCCTCAAAGTACAAACAAGAAAGGCAAGAGGACTATAAAAGAGCATACATCACATGGCAAGATTTTTTTTTTTGGTGGGGCAATTTTATCCTCAGCTGACTAGCCTAATTCCATTCTTAGGAAGGCTTTTGTTTTCCTTAATAAGCTATCTATTTCTATTCTGCGTCTAACTTAAGAGGCATGCATGACCTTTTCTCTATCTCTTCTTCTGGCAGCTGCCAGCATTTTCACCTAAACTGTTTTTCTCTTTAAATTCTAACAAAATTGTCCTTGAGCTTCCCTTTCAGTCCATTTCTAAATTCTGTAATTGATGATAATAAGAGCCTTAAAAAGGAACTTTTGTTTCCCCAGTAATATTAGAATCTATAGAAAGAGCCCGCCACATAAATACATACATTACAGTCTGCTGTTAAGGCCCTAGTAATTCCCTGCCCCTCCCTCCATGTATTCTTTGGTCTCCAAGTAATCATGTAGGCTGATTATGTTTCTATTTTTCAGACAGCTTTTATTCTTCTCTACCCAGATAACTGAATTTTTTTTTTTTGGATATATGCCAGTTACCACCTACAGGAGGCTGTGGAATCCTCTCCCAGTTTTCTTCTTGGTTCTTTATTTGATTTTTAAGGGTCTCGCTATGTAGCCCTGGCTGTTCTCAAACTCATATAGAGACCTGTCTGCCTCTGTTTCTTAAAATAGCAGGGCCAAGATGTGTGACCCTCTTCTTGGTTTTCATCTTCTGGAAAAAAATTCAGCTGAGTGACACAGACAGGTTAAACATAATTTTAGTTAGAAAAGCAAAGTATACACTCCGGAAAGAGATTGGAATAGACAGACCCAATTCTAGTAGCCCTTTTGGACTCAGATTTGTAGATTTTAAATGACTTTCATGAAAGTTTATGATGTGGGTAGCATAATCATGGCAGTGAGGTGACCTCTTACCCCATCCCAAATATTGATGAGCAGGTATTTCAGGGCCTTCAGGGGTTCTGAAAGACAGACATCTGTGTAGTAGAAGACTGTGGGCCTTTTTGCGTGGCAGTCCTTCAGCTAGCCCATCTAACTTAACAGCACTTCCCTGCCACTGCTTCCTGGCCATGTGGCTCTCTCTCTGCTCTACCTCCATGCTCTGATCCAGTCCGTGCTTCTGTCTTCTACATCTGTATTTCTGCCCAGTTGTTCTGCCTCATGTCCAAACACCAGCTCTTTCTTTGTTAAAATCCACACTCTTTTCTTCTGCAGAAAAGCTATTTACAGCAGGGCTAAGCCTTAGTGTTGCCTTTTGGCCAGACTGAGGGCAAGGGTGACCTTCTGTGACCTCCCCCACTGCAACTTGCTTTTTAATGTGATAATCTCTTTTAAATTGAAGATCTCAGAAGATGGAAAGATCTCCCATGCTCATGGATTGGCAGGATTAACATAGTCAAAATGGCCATCCTGCCAAAAGCAATGTACAGATTCAATGCAATCCCCATCAAAATTCCAACCCAATTC
>NC_034613.1:57218-87016 GCF_900095145.1 Mus pahari | reverse complement strand
AATAATAATAATAATAATAATAATAATAATAATAATAATAAAAGAAAAAAATCTCTTTTGGCACAGGTGAGAAAATGACAACCATTTACATAGCCTGTTAGCATTGTGCCACTGGCACAGCAATTAACATTTGAGAAAACTGGGACTTACTTTCCTAGCCAGCTGATTCAGTATGTGTAGGTTATCCAACAACCGGGGTCTCCTTTTCGAATTAATTTATTCTCTCACATATTACATCCCCACCTCCCTCCCTCCCTCCCTCCCTCCCTCCCTCCCTCTAATTTTCATCTCCTCCATCTTCCCCATCTCCTCCCTCTCCATCTACTCCTCCATTTCCCTCCAGAAAAGGGCAGGGGTCCCAGAATATTAACCAAACATGGCCTATCAAGTTGCAATAAGATTAGGTACCTCCCTGCATATTAAGGCTGGATGAAGTGACCCAGTTGGAGGAAAAAGATCCCCAAAGCCGGCAGTGGCATCAGAAACAACCCTTCTGCCCTCTATTAGAGTCTCACAAAAAAACCAAGCTACACATTCAGAACATACATATACTCCCTAGATAAGACCCATGTTCCCTGATTGTTGATTCAGTCCCAAAGAGCCCCTGATGAATCCAGGTTAGTTGATTCTATGGGTTTTCTTGTGGAGTCCTTGATCCCTCTGGCTATTACAATCCTTTCTTGCCCTCTTCTGCAGGATTCCTGGAGCTCCACCTAATATTTGGCTGTGGGTCTCTGCTTCTGTTTCCATCAGTTGCTGGATGGTTTCAAACCCTGGGGAAAGGGATTGAGGTGCATATTTCACATATGAAAGCAGACCTGGCCTCCAGATTCTCCCAGCATCCCCCAGTCCCCACTTGGCATACCTGTTCCCAGCCCTGAACTTTCTAGCCCAGGGGCTGGGCTACCCTTCTCCCAGAGCCCTATATAATTAAGACATTTTGTACTCTCGGTCTCTCTTTGTGTATTTTGGGCTCTCTCTCTCTCTCTCTCTCTCTCTCTCTCTCTCTCTCTCTCTCTCTCTCTCTCTTTTTCTCCCTCCCTTCCTCGTTCCCTCGTTCCCTCCCTCCCTCCCTCCCTCCATTTCTCCCTGCCTCCCTCCCCCTCTTTCTGCTTCTCCTCCTCCTCCTGCTCCTTCTTGTCTTTTCTCTCAGGGCATGTGCCCTCTCTTTCTTTCTCCTATAACCCCCTTTCCCCATTGCAACTTCCCTGGCCTTGGTCTTTTGGGCCAGTGAAGTCAACTGCCTGAAAGCAGCTTCCCAATAACCAGTAGCCTTTAATATCTGGCACAATTTGGCTCATTTCACTGGCAGAGAAATAACATATCAGTTGGTGATGCACCCTGTAGAAGTTGAGTCCTCAGCCCAATGGCCCATGTCTTTTCTGACCACTATTTTATCTCCATACTTCTTCCGTGCAGACAGCATTTGTTTGTACTCTGTGAGTACCCATCCCCAGATAGCCCTCTGCTGTGTTGTAGCCATGCCAGAGTTAGCTCAATTCAAACAAAGACCAGGTCTTTGTTTTGGGGGTGGGGGGAACCTAAGATACAGAGGTATCTTATCTGAGGTTACTGTCTCCTTAAAAACCGTTCATATCACACTGGCTAATGCTGGGAAGATGGGGTGCTGCATGATCTAAAACAAAATTTATTCAAATTTGTCTGAACTTCCTATGTTCAGTTTTTGGAAACTGTGTTCTCTCTTTCCTACTTTCCCTTTACTGCTATGAGTACAGGGCTCCAGGTGCCACCTAGCCCAACTCTCCCCCACCTCCCACTCCCACCTCCCTCCTGTCCTTGTATGGCCCTAGCACTGGTGGTAGCTGCTGTAGCACCAACAGAATCAGTGGTAATTGCAATAGTGATGGTGAATGACCAGCCTGCTCATTTTAAATCATCTACCATACCTACACTAGGAAAGTGTACATACTAGGTAAACAGCATGTGACTGGTCATCATCTTAACTTTGGGATAAGGAAGGCCGAATTATGGCTTCACCACTTGTTGCTTAAGGGCAGCAACAGGTGACATGAGCTGACCAAGAAAGCAGGTCTCCAAAGGACATGTTTGAATTAAGATTTTTACATGATTTTTATACTGTCTTAACAAATTATTTACAATATCGCTCCCTGTTTTTACTCTTTGAAAGATGGTTTATTTTAATATTACTTTAGAAGTTTACAATAGAGGTCTCCATCTGCACCCAGGAGCTAAGGCTGTCCCACAGCCATCTGCACACCAATCCTGCCAGGAGAGAGCTGGTTTCCCTAGGAGTGCTGACACACCTAAGATCACAGGTCCACAGAAGAGACATGCTCCAGTTAGAGCAAGACCAACCAACACCAGAGATAACCAGATGGCAAGAGGCAAGCTCGAGAACCTAACCAACAGAAACCAAGGCTACTACTTGGCATCATCAGAACCCAGCTGTCCCATCACAGCACATCCTGGATGCCCCAATACACCAGAAAAGCAAGATTTGGATTTTATATCACATGCATGATGGTAGAAGACTTTAAGAAGGACATAAATAACTCTCTTAAAGAAATACAGGAGAAAACAGGTAAACAGCTAGAAACCCTTAAAGAGGAAACACAAAAATCCCTTGAAGAATTACAGGATAACACAACCAAACAGGTGAAGGAATTGAACAAAACCATTGAGGATCTAAAAATGGAAATGGAAACAATAAAGAAATCATAATGAGAGACAACTCTGGAGAGAGAAAACCTAGGAAAGAGATCAGAAATCACAGATGCAAGCATCACCAATAGACTACAAAGGATGGAAGAGAGAATCTCATGTGCAAAAGATACCATAGAGAACATTAACACAACAGTCAAAGAAAATGCAAAATGCAAAAAGCTCCTAACCCAAAACATCCAGGAAATCCACAACAAAATGAGAAGACCAAACCTAAGGGTAATAGGTATAGAAGAGAGTGAAGATTGCCAACATAAAGGGTCAGTAATATCTTCAACAGGATTATAAAAGAAAACTTCCCTAACCTAAACAAAGATATGCCCATCAACATTCAAGAAGCCCACAGAACTCCAAATAGATTGGACCAGAAAAGAAATTCCTCCTACTATATAATAATCAAAACACCAAATGCACAAAACAAAGATAGAATATTAAAAGCAGTAAGGGAAAAGGTCAAGGAATATATAGAGGCAGACCTACCAGAATTACACCAGACTTGTCACCAAAGACTAAAAGCCAGAAGATCCTGGGCAAATGTTATACAAACCCTAAGAGAACACAAATGCACCCCCAGGCTACTATACCCAGCAAAACTCTCAACATAGATGGTGAAACCAAGATATTTCATGACAAAAACAAATTTACACAATATCTTTCCACAAATACAGCCCTACAAAGGATAATAGATGGAAAACCCCAACACAAGAAGGGATACTACACCCTAGAAAAAAAGCAAGAAATTAATCTTCTTTTAACAAACCAAAAAGAAGATAGCCACATAAACATGAATCTACCTCTAACAACAAAAATAACAGGAAACAACAATCACTTTTCCTTAATATCTCTTAATATTAGTGGACTCAATTCCAAAATAAAAAGATCTAGACTAACATAAACAGTACTCAACAATTTGCTGCACACAGGAAATGTACCTCAGTGACAAAGACAGACACCACCTCAGAGTAAAAGGCTGAAAAATAATTTTCCAAGCAAATGGTCCCAAGATACAATATGGGGTAGCCATTCTAATAGCGAATAAATTCGACTTTCAACCAAAAGTTATCAAAAGAGATAAGGAAGGACACTTCATACACATCAAAGGAAAAATCTACCAAGATGAACTCTCAATTCTGAACTTCTATGCTCCAAATGCAAGAGCACCCACAATCATAAAACAAACTTTACAAAAACTCAAAGCACATATTGTACTTCACACAATAATAGTGGAAGACTTCAGAACCCCACTTTCATCAATGGAAAGATCATGGAAACAGAAACTATACAGAGACACAGTGAAACTAACAGAAGTTATGAACCAAATGGATTTAGCAGATATCTACAGAACATTTTATCCTAAAACAAAAGGATATACCTTCTTCTCAGCACCTCATTTTACCTTCTCTAAAAGTGACCATATAATCAGATACAAAACAAGCCTTACCAGATACAAGAAGATTGAAATAATCCCATGCACCCTATCAGATCACCACGGACTGAGGCTGGTCTTCAATAACAACAAAACAATAGAAAGCTCACATACACGTGGAAGCTGAACAACACTCTACTCAATAATAACTTGTTCAGGGAAGAAATAAATAAATTAAAGACTTTTTAGAGTTTAATGAAAATGAAGCCACAACATACCCAAACTTATGGGACACAATGAAAGCAGTGCTAAGAGGAAAACTCGTAGCTCTGAGTGACTCCAAAGAGAAACAGGAGAGAGCATACACTAGCAGCTTGACAGCACATCTGAAAGCTCTAGAACAAAAAGAAGCAAATACACCCATGAGGAGCAGAATGTAGGAGATAATAAAACTCAGGGATAAAAATCAACCAAGTGGAAACAAAAAGAACTATACAAAGAATCAACCAAACCAGGAGCTGCTTCTTTGAGAAAATCAACAAGATAGATAAACCATTAGTCAGTCTAGCCAGAGGGCACAGAGACTGTATCAAAATTAATAAAATCAGAAATGAAAAGGGAGACATAACCAGAGAAACCGAGGAAATCCCCCCCCCAAAAAAAATCATCAGATCCTACAACAAAAGCCTATACTCAACAAAGGTGGAAAATCTGGATGAAATGGACGATTTTCTAGACAAATACCAGGTACCCAAGTAAATCAGGATAAGATAGATGATCTAAATAGTCCCATAACCCTAAAGAAATGGAAGCAGTCATTAATAATCTCCCAACCAAAATAAATAAATAAATAAATAAATAAGCACAGGACCAGATGGGTTTACTGCAGAATTCTATCACACCTTTAAAGAAAGACCTAATACTAATATTCTTCAAACTATTTCACAAAACAGAAGGAACACTACAATTAATTCTATGAAGCCACAAGCCACAGTTACACTTATACCTAAACTACAGAAAGATCCAACAAAGAAAGAGAACTTTAGACTAATTTCCCTTATGAATATCGATGCAAAAATACTCAATAAAATTCTAGCAAACCAAATCGAAGAACACATCAAAACAATCATCCATCATGATCAAGCTGCCTTCATCCCAGGGATGCAGGAATGATTCAATATACTGAAATCCATCAATGTAATCCACTATATAAACAATCTAAAAAAATACCACATGATCATCTCATTAGATGCCGAGAAAGCATTTGACAAAACCCGACACCCCTTCATGATAAAAGTCTTGGAAAGGTCAGGAATTCAAAGCCCATACCTAAACATAATAAAAACAATCTACAGCAAACCGGTAGCCAACATCAAAGTAAATGGAGAAGCAATCCCACTAAAATCAGGGACTAGACAAGGCCGCCTACTTTCATCCTACCTATTCAATATAGTACTCTAAGTCCCAGCCAGAGCAATTAGACAACAAAAGAAGGTCAAAGGGATACAAATTGGAAATGAATAAGTCGAACTATCACTATTTGCAGATGATACAATAGTATACTTAATTGACCCCATATATTACACTAGAGAACACCTAAACCTGATAAACAACTTCAGGAAAGTGGCTGGATATAAAATTAACTCAAACAAATCAGTAGCCTTCCTCTACTCAAAGGATTAACAGTCTGAGAAAGAAATTAGGGAAATGACACCCTTCACAATAGTCACGAATAATATAAAATACCTTGAATGACTCTAACCAAGCAAGTGAATGATCTGTATGACAAGAACTTCAAGTCTCCGAAGAAAGAAATCAAAGAATATCTCAGAAGATGGAAAGATCTCTCATGCTCATGGATTAGCAGCATTAATATAGTAAAAATGGCCATTTTGACAAAGGCAATCTATAGATTCAATGCAATCCACATCAAAATTCTCACTCAATTCTTCATAGAGTGAGAAAGAACAATTTTCAAATTCATCTGGAATAACAAAAGACCCAGGATAGCGAAAACTATTCTTAACAATAAAAGAACTTCTGGGGAAATCACCATCCCTAACCTCAAGCTGTACTACAGAGCAACAGTGATTAAAAACTGCATGGCATTGGTACAGAGACAGGCAGGTAGATCAATGGAATAGAATTGAAGACCCAACCACCTATGAACCAACACATCTATGGTCACTTGATCTTTGACAAAGGAGCTAAAAAAACAGTTCAGCTGGTGGTCAACATGTAGAAGAATGTAAATTGATCCATTCTTATCTCCTTGTACAAAGATCAAGTCCAAGTGGATCAAGGACCTCCACATAAAACCAGATATATTGAATCTAGTGGAAGAGAAAGTGGGGAAGAACCCTGGAACACATGGGCACAGGGAAAATGTTCCTGAACAGAACTCCAATGATTTATGCTCTAAGATCAAGAATTGACAAATGGGACGTCATGTAACTGCAAAGTTTCTGTAAGGTAAAGGACACTTTCAACAGGATGAAAGGGCAACCAACAGATTTGTAAATGATCTTTACCAATCCTGTGTCCGATAGAGGGCTAATATCCAATATATAGAAAGAACTCAAGAAGTTGGTCTCCAGAGAACCAAATAACCCTATTAAAAATGGGGTAGAGACCTAAACAAAGAATTCTCAACTGAAGAATACTGAATGGCTGAGAAACACCTAAAGAAATGTTCAACATCAGGGAAATGAAAATCAAAACAGCCCTGAGATTCTACCTCACACCAGTCAGAATTGCTAAGATTAAAACTCAGGTGACAGCAGATCCTGGTGAGGATGTGGAGAACGAGGAATACCCCTTCATTCTTGGTGGAATTACAAGCTGATACAACCATTTTGGAAATCAGTCTGGAGGTTCCTCAGGAAATTAGACATAGTATTACCTGAGGATCCAGCTATACCACCCTGTGGGCATAAACCCAAAAGATCCTCCAACATATAACAAGGATATATGCTCCACTATGTTCATAACAACCATATTTATAATAGCCAGGAGCTGGAAACAACCCAGATGTCCCTTAGCAGAGGAATGGATACAGAAAATGTGGTACATTTACCCAATGGAGTACTACTCAGCTATTGAAAACAATGAATTCATGAAATTCTTAGGCAAATAGTTGGAAGTAGAAAATATCATCCTGAGTGAGGTAACCCAATCGTAAAAGAACACACATGATATGCACTCACTGATATATAGATATTAGCCCAGAAAATCAGAATACCCAAGATACAATTCACAGACCACATGAAGCTCAAGAAGAAGGAAGACCAAAGTGTAGATACTTCAGTCCTTTTTAGAAGGGGGAACAAAATACCCATGGGAGGAAATACATAGACAATGTCTGGAGCAGGGACTGAAGGAAAGGCAATTCAGAAACTGTCCCAACTGGGGATCCATCCCATATACAGTTACTAAGCCCAGACAATATTGTGGATGCCAACAAATGCTTGCTGACAGGAGCCTGATATAGCTGTCTCTTGAGAGGCTCTGTCAGAGCCTGACAAATACAGAAGTGGATGTTTGCAGTTAACCATTGGGATGAATATGGAGTCCCCATGGAGGAGTTTGAGAAAGGACTGAAGGAGTTGAAGGGGTTTGCAACCCCATAGGATGGACAATAATATCAACCAGCCAGACTTCCAGGTACTAAACTACCAACCAAAGAGTACACATGGAGGGACCCATGGCTGCATCCACATATGTAGCAGAGGATGGCCTTGTGGGACATCAATGGGAGTAAAGGCCCTTGGGCCTGTGAAGGGTCAATGCCCTAGTGTAGGGCAATGCAAGAGTGGGGAAGCGGGAGTGGGTGGGTGTTTGGGGGAAACACTGTCACAGAAGCAGAGGGAGGGGGACAAGATAGGGGGTTTCAGGTGTGGAAACCATGTTGTGGATAGCCCTGTGGTAACTTGTGTTTTTGATACTAATTCTGCTTTTCTGGGAGGGGTTGTTAACAGGAATGAGTCATGTACTCAGATGACTTCTTGTGAACCATCCTCTAATGAATACAGGAGCCAATCCCTGGGTGAGTAGGTGGGACTTCCAGGTTGGATAGGAGAAAAGAGTAAACAGGAGGGAGAGAGGGCCCTTTTGGAGGTGGACAAGATATAATTACTAGTGTCTCCCTGTTTCAATGGTGGATATGTCAGGATTGGCCACTGGAGGATTAAGATTTAAGGCTTACAAGATTAGGATTTTAGTTGTTCTGCCCAGTGATTGAGTTACTGTTGGCAGCTCTTCTGGGTTCAAAACAGAAAGTTACAGTGGCAAAGCATGGGTTTGCCTGATGTGCACCAAAAAGGCCATGGGGATTTTGAAGCATGGGGCTGGCATGGTAGTGACCTGCCAGTAGGAATTTAACGAGCTAGGTGATGAGATATTGGAGCTCTGAGTCAGAAAGTCTCAACGAGATAAGAACTCACCAGCAAGACCTCCACGACTGAGAGTAGCAGAGTGTAGTGCAGGAACTTGATGTACTTTTAAAATATTTCCCTGCAACAAAACCAGGAAAGGGGATAACATTTGAAATATAAATAAAGAAAATATCTAATAAAAACAATTTTAAAAAGGAAGTTTACAATATTAAAAAGGTTAAAGATTACTTCCATAAATATGTTTGCCCTTGTTTTTGCTAATGTTATTAAGCTTTATTTAGCCTCCTGCTTTATGTTTGCTAGATGTACAGTTTTGAGATGGTAACTAGAAACAGGCATAGATTGTTCTAATCCAGATATGCTCAACAAGTACTGGCCCTTAAACCTGTCGGAGATATGCTAAATATGACATATAAAATCTTAAGATGCTTAAAATGACAGAGACTCTCAAATCCTAGCAGCCACCCCCACCCCCTCCCCAAGGTCTCCAAGAAGATATGGGCACAACAAAAAATGACTCTACCTGCATCGTGGTACAATAACCATTGAGAAAGACTGCTGCATTGCCCTGCCTGCTGCTGAGGCCAGGACTGAACTGTGGACAAACAGGGACACCTGACATGCCTCAGGTTGCTTAAGTCAAAGCAAGGTCAGTCTCCCATGTTCCTTCTCCACAGGAAGGCCTCTCAGATTTGCCAGGCCTGGCAGCCAAAGATTGATCCTTCCCTGGGATCTGTGTCTCCCACAAGTCATCAACATCACAGGAACCTGGTCTGGTGACTGTCTGGCTAATGGGTAAGTTTGTCGTTTTAGTTGACACACAGGGCATTTAGACACAATATATCCTTCTCAGGTCTCTGAGGGGTTTGAATCCAGTGATCAACCACCCATGTCTCATGGTAAATAATTAGATAGGTAAAGTTTATGTAAGGTCTGAGGATATGAAAGTTTCTAAGAAGCTTCTTGTAAGCTTTGGGGAATTCACTGGCATCTACCTTCCACAGTCAAAAGGACTCAAGTGCATATACCTGAGGGTGGGATATATTTCTCTTTTCCTGGTCCTGGGATTCCCCACCCCTCCTCCAACTACCAAGACAATGGGCATAAGAATTTCAAATGTACACCCAAGAAAAAGGTTTTCTCCCTGAACTCCTTAACTTTATCTTCTGTCCCTAAAATCCAGGTGTTCTCTCAGAACCTGCAACCAGGAAAACTCCCAAATAGTTACCAACTGGTGCCCTGGTCTACCCTCACAGACACTTCTAGTGGATCTGCACTTTCCTAGCAGCAAATGGTCCTGTAGATCCTGGACAGCAATGGAACTGCCAACTTTCCTAGGATTTGACCAGCATCCCAATTTTCTTAGGTTCTCCCCCAAACAAAACTGTGTGGCAATGTCTGCAGGAAGTAGTGACAGACTATTGCACAACCCATTTATTATCAACAAAAGGCTGGGATGTTTGTTTTAAGAACCTGGGGCAAGGGACTCAGGTGCATACTTTACATATCAAAGCAGACCTGGCCTCCAGGATCTCCCAGCATCTCTCAGTTCCTACCTGGCATACCCTGCCCCCAATGCTGAACTTTCCAGTCCAAGGGCTGGCAGCCCTACCCCCCACCAGGCTCCTCCATATATAATCCAGACATTTTACACTCACTCTTGCTCTCTCTTCTTGTTCTTCTTGTTCTTGTTCTTGTTGTTGTTCTTCTTGTTATTCTTCTTGTCTTGTTCTTCTTGTTCTTGTAGTAGTTGTTGTTGTTCTGGTTGTTGTTGTTGTTGTTCTTCTTCTTCTTCTTCTTCCTCCTCCTCCTCCTCCTCCTCCTCCTCCTCCTCCTCTCTCTGTTCACATCCCCTCCCCATGTAGACTTCCCTGGCCTCAGTCATTGGGGCCAACGAGCTCCCCCAAGAGCAGCTTCCCAATAAACCTGCCTTTAAAATAACATAATTTGACTTGAATTGGCTCATTTCACCAGTGGAGAAATAACCTATCAGAAGCTTCTCTGATCACAGTTGTGCTATAGCAGAATATCATTAGGCATCATTTTATTGGCATTGAGGAGGGGGTAAGTAATGTTTAGTTCTAGTAGCTGGGTTAGTGCCCCAAACCCTCTACTGGAAGTATTGCTTGGCTATAGGAGATGGCTAGTTTGGGCTCCTTATCCCGCATTGCTAGGGTTCTTAGCTAGAGTCATCTTAATAGATCCCTGGGAGTTTCCACTGCACTAGGTTTTTAGCTTGTCCCCAAATTTCACCCCCCTCATTCCAGTTGTCTCTCACTCCATCCTCTCCCCACCTGATACTTCTTGTTTTCATCCATATCCAGCCCAGTCTACTCACAATATCTATTCTATTTCTCCTTCCCAGGGAGATCCATGTATCCCTTCCTTGAGTCATTCTTGTTACTTAGCCTTTCTGGGTCTCTGAGTTGTAGCATGATTATCCTTTTACTTTGCAGTTAATATCAACTTATAAGTGAGTATCTACACGTTTGTCTTTTTGGGTATGGGTTACCTCAATCAGGATGATTTTTTTCTAGTTCCATCCATTTGACTGTAAATTTCATGATGTCATTATTTTTAACAGCTCCATTGTGTAAATGTACCACATTTTCTTTATTTATTCTTTGGTTGATGGTTATCTGGGTTGTTTTCAGTTTCTAGGTATTATGAACAAAGCTGCTAGGAACATAGTTGTGCATGTGTCCATTTAATAGGATGAAGTGTCCTTTGATATACACCCAGGACTGGTATAGATATGTCTTGAGGTAGAGCTAGTTCCAATTTTCTAAGAACACAGAGCAGGCTTTCTTTTTAAGGTTATTTCTTTCCATGGTTTTCTTGTCAGGACTACAAGGAGGGATTAGAATGCAAATGATATTATTGTGAAGTCAAAATTCTTTGAGAATGCAGACCATCCATTGGAGCCTCTGGAGATGTGCCTGGAGCCTTAGTTTCTAACATAGCAAGAAAAACCTAATTGTTGCTTCAAGGATATTTATCCACAAAAGACATGAATACCTCACATGTATACCTCACATCTTACTTTACTCCTTTAGTATCCAGTTTCAAGGTGATCCTGAATTTAACCTAAAATAAAAACATATAACAAGTTATTGTAGTTTCTTGGGTTATTTTATACTACTTCCATTAGGCAATGAACTCTGACGGATAGTTTCCATTATATTTCTTTCCTTTGTATAACTTTGTATAGAACCTGACAATATGTATAAGGAAAGACATTGCCATAGGGAGATTGTTCAGTTGGTAGGATAGAAAACAAATTACAACCAATAAAATCTACTGGTATATGTAGGCATAAATTTATTGCAACCTACTTTTAATAAGGGTTCAACCTCTCCTCTAGCCCAGCACCCAGCAGAAGTAGTAGAAGAGAAAAGTTATTAGGTTATGGGGGAAGTGGACCTGTTCAGGAATAGTTCTTTGGGGGTGAGTTCAATCTTCTTGGGCAGCAGTTCAGTCCCATAGCAAACACCAAATAAGATTCAGCAGCTGCAGACCAGTCCTCTAAGCAGGCAGACTATTGGGGGTTTGAACATGTAAGTTCGCATGACCACTACAGGTCCCTGCCAACAGTTGGTTTTTTGAAGAGTCAATAAAGAGTTGGTGGCAAATGGCTGGTCAGGAGGACAGAGGCAGGACTTTTAGGATTCCTGGGCAAGAAACAGAGGAGAAAAGGATCAGAATTGCCATGACAGAGAAACAGAAAGATCAGACTTAAGAGCACACTGACATATAAGAATCTAGGAAAGTGGCCTCAGGGACTACTCCCCTGATTGGGTTTGGGATAGCAGAGGTGAAATATAGATTTAGCAAATATTAACTCAGGAATATTGGAGGGGAGTGTGTTAGTCACACGGAGGTTCAGGAGTAGCTATCGAGCTAGTAAGGCATATTAAAAATAATGCTGAGAATATGGATTTTCATTCATGAATCTAGAGCTTTTGGACAGGGGTGCAGACCATGAGCACCCACTGGGAGCATAGAGCAGCTTTTACATATTTACCACAATAGCAGACACCAGGCATGAACCAGCAGCTACAGTCCAGTCCTTTCAGCAAGCAGACACCATGCTGCTGTAGTTCAATCCTGAAGAAACCACCTGGCTTGCCAGCCAGCCTAAGGCGAGGCTGTGGAAGCAGCAAGCTGCCACAGAAAACTCAGGAGCAGTTCTCTCAATGGCAGCTTTACCACAAGTTGAGCTCAACAGCACTATGTAAAGTGAACCAATACATGCACGTGTTTTGTGAAGAATAGCAAGGCAGAACAAACCAATCCAAAGCTCAGTGCTTATCTCTCACTGTCTGGGGTTATATTTATACTCCTTCATCCTGGGTCCTTTCACGTATTTCCTGTATCAAAACATCCTTTCACCTATGCCTGCTTTAGGAAAACATTCTTGCATGTGTTTGTTTTAGCAAGACATCCTTTCACCTGTGTGCCCAGAAAAACATCATTTGACATAACTAACTTTCCAAAGAACTAGAAGTTTCCACTTCAGGTATCCTTTAATGTTGGATAAGATCCAGCTAAACTTTTTAGATGTTTACTTAATAAAACATAGCTTTGACGTTTCTTTGAGATATAAATGGCAGAGAGTAAAATGTACATTTATTTTTCAGTTTCAGAAGTTTTTTTTAAAAAAGATTATATATATATAATATAATACCTCTGGAAGGGCAGCCAGTGTTCTTAACCACTGAGCCATCTCTCTGGCCCCCAGAAAAATTTTAATTTAAATTTTTATAAGCCCTTAAGTTTTTATAAATAAATCTATTCAGCATTTAAATACATATCTATACAATATTCATAGCTTAGCACATTATGCCACTGTCAATCTTGTCTTTTGCATTAACTCTTAATGACTATATAAATATTTGAAATAACCAGGTGGTGGTGCATGCCTTTAATCCCAGCACTAATCTCAGCACTCAGAAGGCAGTGGCAGGTGAATGTCTGAGTTTGAGACCAGCCGGGTCTACAGAGCTACTTCCAGGATGTGTAGGGCTATACAGAGAAACCCTCTCTCTAACAGACAAATGCACCAGGTGAGAAGAAGGAACCAGGCACCCCAAGTATTTATCCATTGGGGCATTTATTAAAGTGGAGCATGAAATCTTCATTCTGCTTAGGTTGACCTGAACCTCAAGCACAAAAAACTTCCACTTCCTTGGGACAACCAAAGAAGCAATGATTAACCTCCCTCTGTTAGGCCAACTTCTATAGTCAGCTAAAGGTTGTTGCATGAGGTTCAAAAAGGCATGATGCCTGTTTGAGATAGGAGATAGCTCACCCAGTTTATCACCATGAACTCACCTTTTAGCAGTTGTTAACGTTGGGCACATATGTTTGGGGATATAATGTCCTTTTGCATGATTGACCCCTTTGTTATTTTATAACATTTATCTTTCCCTTTAGCCATTTCTTAATCTGACATCTGCTTCATTTGAAATTAATGCACCTACTGTGCCTTTCTTTTGAGTGAGGCTTTCTTCATACTTTTTAAACAATAACAACAACCCCCCCAACCAGTCATTATATTGAGTATGAATGCCTTACCTACCAATTGTAACTTTCTAATAATCTACCCTGAATTCTAGTGCTTTTTTGGGAGTACCAGTAACATGTCCATTTTAAATGAGCATTGTTATAATCTGATCTATGTGAATCATAGTCACTGGCAAACACTTTCTTCTTACTCCGTGCTTTCTTTGTTTCTGATTGCTCCAATTTTTACCTCTTTGGTATTATTTTTATTTTACTTTAAAATTTATTTATTTTGTGCATGAGTGGTTTTGCTTTCATATATGTCTGTGAATTATGCATGTTCTGGAAATAGAATTATTGAAAGTTGTGAATCACCATATGGATGCTGGCAATTGAACCCAGTTTCTTCACAAGTACAACAGGTGCTCTTAACTACTGAGCATCTCTCTAGCCAAAGATTGTCTGACTTTAACTGAACAATTTATGTGATTCCATTAGTGTCACTATATGAATATTAGTTGCACTGTATTAAAATAGCTTTTTGTATGTGTGTGTATGTATGTGATTTCCATAGACTTTCTGTGGTGTTTTGAATAAGAATGCTCCCCCATAGCCTCATAGGTTTAAATGCTTGGAGGATTAGGATGTATGGACTTGTTGTGGAAGATGTGTTCTGGGAGTGGTCTTTGAGGTTCAAAAGCACACACCAGGCCCTGTTCCCTCTTTCTCTCTTTCTCATACTCACAAGCACACGCACATATGCATGCACATGTGTGCACATGCTCTTTCTCTCAGCTTGAAGATGCAAAGCTCTCAGCTACTTCTTGAGTACCATGCCTGCCTGCTTAACAAGATGATATGAACCATTGATATTGGACTAACCCTCTGAAACTGTGAGCAAGGCCTCGAATAAATGTTTTTTCTTAGAAATAGTCTTGATCACAGTGTCTCCTCTCAGTAGTAGAATACTAACTAAGATACTTTCCAATATGCACATTTACTTTAAGTCCACCACCAAATAACAGTGCATCACTTACTTAGCATAGTGTTCCTATCTACTCTGTATGTTCCTGACATACATCTTACTAATTCACTAGCTATAACACTATATATTGTTCAGTCATCTTTCAGAATACAAAAATATATTAGATACAAAAGATGCCATTTATTTTAATTTGTTCCTTGACTGACTATGGAAAACCAACTTCATGATTTATATTTTTTTTTCTGTCTTTTAAGAGTTCTTTCAGGGCAGGTTTTATGACAAAGATTTGTGTTTTAAAATTTTTATTCACTCAGTAGTGACAAATTTTCTGGTGTAGGTACATGGGGGTTATATTTTCCTTCTCAATGAGCATTTGGATCAGTTCAGTCCACCCTGTTACTCTACATGGATTTCTAAGAGAAAGCAAAAAATAACCCAACCATTGGCTCAGGTCAGTGCAACTTGTTTGGCTGAGAAAAAAAAAAAAGAGAAAATAGTTTATTACCAATCTAATGACTCTATGGCAGTGGGGGCAGAGACATGTATACTTAACACAACTGAATCTCTGTAGGAGGGACCAGAACCCTGGGCTGTGATCTTCAAAGGTGTTTCTCTGGTGCCTTTACCTCATGCTCTCTTTCCTTTCTCACATTATTTCCCTGGGATGTGACTTCTCCTGAATATTCTTTAGATAAGGCAGGGTGGCTAAAGGCGACTAACGCAAGAAAAATAACTGTTCTCCACCTAGGATGAGGCTATGACAAAATGTTTTCCCTGGAGAGTAAATTTTCATTTGGGGAGGCTCTGAGGGCATTTGACATCAAGTATTCCTTTCAATTGTCCAGGAAAAGCAAGGCATCTTGGAGGACTATCGCCCAAGCACTCTTGAGCAAGAAGCAACAGCCTGCAAGTATCAGGGTGTTTTGCAGTCCTCCACATTCCATCCTCCATCCTATTTACCCCCTCGGCCTTCCTATCAGTTAGGGTGGCTGAGGCCTCTCTTCCAGGATGGAAATCTCAACTGTTATATGCTGTGTACTGTAGCTGTTCAAAATTCCAGGAATTCAACATAACTCATATCTCCACCCACTGCCATGTCCAAAAATGCACAGTGACTCAGTTTCTTGTTGTAAGGGCTGGCAATTTCTTTTCTCTGAGCATATTAGAGCTGATTGAAAATTCTTACTTGTGGCCATGTTTGTGATATACCTTAGTCAGTACATCCCCTGTGGATTATACAGATCATGCTTAGCACAGAAAGCAATGAAGAGGGAAAGTATAGATCTGAGAGACCCAGACGGGATTGTGGAAATGGAGCACTAGTAGGTAAGATCCAGTGACATCTAAATCGTTGAAATCTTAATATTTAACTTAAAATTTTAAAGATGTGATTGGCAAATTTAAGCATGCTGAACTTCTTTTTTTAATTAGATATTTTCTTTATTTACATTTCAAATGCTATTCCAAAAGTCTCCTATACCCTCCCCCTCACCCCTGCTCCCCTACCTACTGACTCCCACTTCGTGGCCCTGGCATTCCCCTCTATGGGGCATATAAAGTTTNCANGACCTAGGGGCCTCTCTTCCCAATGATGGCCGACTAGGCCATCTTCTGCTACATACACAGCTAGATACATGAGCTCAGGGGGTACTGGTTAGTTCCTGTTGTTGTTCCACCTATAGGGTTGCAGCCCCCTTCAGTTCCTTGGGTACTTTCTCTAGCTCCTTCATTGGGGGCCCTGTGTTCCATCCAATAGCTGACTGTGAACATACACTTCTGTGTTTTCTAAGCACTGGCATAGCCTCACAAGAGACCAATATATCAGTGTCCCTTCAGCATGCTGAACTTCTTTAGTATCAGCATGTACAATTTCTGAAGCCCCTCTGACCAAATGCTTGGAGTTGATATAATATGCTGCATGTAGACACAGAATAGAAGCTGATGAAGGAAATCTTTCTGTAATAAAGAAGGGTTTCTCCAGCAAAGCATAAATAATCTTGCCAGAAGGAAAACCTGAACCATTGGATCCAGTAAGAGCAGCTCATTAGACTCAGAAAAAAGAGATAGAAGAAACAGTTTTCAAAAATGAAGGAGAGAGAAAATTGATGGAATTTTAGTTTTAAAACTCATAATAAAATTATGTGGGGGCTAAAGAGTACCCTGGTATTTACTATCCTTTTGAATTTCCCCTAACATCAATTTTACTAAAGTGAGGCATAAGAAAAATGGTACACAAACTAGACCGCAAAAATAATTGGTATTTACAATGGGAACATATATTTATAATTCTGCAAAGCAAAGCAAGTCATGTGCTCACTGCCAAGCATATTAATGATATTGAAAACGAGCAACAGTGATCAAACCCAAAGTAGGCTATATTGCTCCCCATCATACCTGTAATCTCTTTAAAACTGAAGGACAAAAAAATTCTACTTTACCTTGGTTTTCTCAGGGAGATCTTCCTGGCATTGAGGAAAGATATGTTACATGAGTCCTGGGAGCAATGGGTCTTTCACAGCAAGGACATTATGAACAGTGGATAAATATGTCTACATCTCACCAACCTCACAACATCTCACCAACTCTGACATGATGAAATCGGAGTTACCATCTGGAAGANAGCCCTCCTTCACATTCTGGGAGACAGAAAAGATCCACAATGCTCAAGTTAACTGAAGGACAAAGAGTTGTGCCTAGCAACAGAGGACATTCTCTCCGGTTTTCAGATACTGGATAATACATAGGCTACTTTCAGAAACTTAACTCTTAGTTTTAAAGTGATCCAGTTAAATACATCTGCAGCAGAAGGTCCCCTGGACTACTGTGGCTCCATTCCAGAACCCTGTGACTCCCTACTACTCAAGTCCTCCCGCTTAAACATTGAGTCTATCCTGAACTTTTTGGCATGGCCTCCACTCTGGACTCTACACAATAGCCTCTTTGAGAAGAATGCCCATGGCCACTCCTTTGTACTTCAGCATCTTTATCGCTTTCTCTCTTGCTGAAACACTGCAGACTGCAGCTAAAGCAGNATGCTTTCTAAGCAAAATAATCCAATACCAAAAAGAGCAAAAGGTACTAGCAATCAGTGGTTAAACATCTGATTTAAGAAACAACAGAAGGTTGATTCCAGTACCTACTTCAGGCCTCTATTGAAACTCAGGATGCCACTCCTTGATGAAAACTGTATAACAGCAGAGATTTTCAAGGACAAAAAAAATGTACAGCTCTGGGTATAAATGGAAAAGCTAACAGGCACAATGTTTGAGGAAGTATACATGTTTACGCCTCCATTCCAAGAAGCATGCATATATGGGGAACACACACACAAACACACACAAACACACACACAGACAGACACACACAAAGAGAGAGAGGGGGCAGAGAGAGGATGGACAGACAGACAGACAAACAGAGAGATAGTCAGACAGACAGACAGACAGACTGATGGACTGACTTGGAGTTTGAGGAGAGACTAAAACAGAGAGAGACCAACAGAGACACACAGAGAGACAGAGAAGGGCCCCACAAGAGTGAGAGGAGCTTCTCAGTGTCCAACTCTGGAGACACGTGACTCTGATCAGGCCAACAGTGTATCCAACTAGGAGGGCTGGGCTAGTCACTCCCCTCCACTCCATCTCCCGCAGTTCTGCTCTGTGTGCCTTAGACACAGCAGTTGGCAGAGGGCTGTCTGTGGTCCTGGGAAGTCTTCTCCCTGCCCTGTCCAGAACCAAGCCGCTGTCATGAGTGGGAACTTGCCCCCCTCAGCCAAAGGAAAGGACAGCAAGAGGTTCAAAGGGGACAGCAGGGTCAACCACGGCCCCTCCAGAGTGATCCACATCCACAGTCTGCCCAGCAGTGTCACGGAAACAGAGATCCTCTGTCTCGCGCTGCCTTTTGGAAAGGTCTCCAACCTACTGTTTCTGAAGGCGAAGAACCAGGCTTTCATGGAGATGAGCACGCAGGAGTCCGCCAACACCATGGTCAACTACTACACCTGGATGACTCCTGTGCTGCGTGGGCAGCCCGTTCACATCCAGTTCTCACACTACAAGGAGCTCAGGGTAAGCAACCCCCCCAGCCAGATGGCTGCCCTGAGTCCGGTGGGTGCCCTTAGCAGGGAGGCTGTCTGCAGCCAGGTGGCTGCCCCCGGCCAGGCTGCTGCCTCCAGCCAGGTGGGTGCCCAGCCATGCCTGCCAGCTGAGGACCCCTACCAGGCATGGAATGTGGCCTCAGCCACCCCTGCCTCTGCTGTGGCCACGGGGTTAGTGGTGGCCGGGCAGGGAACTGTGCTCAGGATCCTTGTGGACAACTACTTCTACCGCGTGACCTTGGAAGTGCTGCACCAGCTCTTCTCCAGGTTTGGCACAGTTCTCAAAATCGTCACGTATACCAACAACAACCGGTTCCAGGCGCTGTTACAGTATGCTCACCCGTTGAGTGCCGAGTGTGCCAAGCTGTGCTTGGATGGACAGAACATCTATGACGCCTGCTGCACACTGCACATTTACTTCTCTGGGCTCACCAACCTCATAGTCAAGTACAACAACGACATGAGCCGAGACTACACACGTCCAGACCTGCCCTCAGATGAAAGTCAGCCCTCTCTGGTCCAGGTCCAGAACATGGCCACAGCCGTCCCTGCACCTGTCATGACCTCAGCTTCTCCCGATGCAAGCACTGCATCATCTCACACCTTTGCAATTCCTCAAGCTGCAGGCTTGGCCATGTCAGAAGTGTTAAAGGCCCTGGCCCTGAAAGCAATACCGGAAGTGACTGCAGAATCAGCAGCAGAAGCAACATCAACAGCAACAGCAGGAGCACTGGCAGCAGAAGCAGCAATAGCAGCAGCAGCAGCAGCAGCAGCAGCAGCAGCACCTGGGGCAGAGAGCTCAATGGTCACCTCAGGCTCCTCAGGTGTGGGGAACCCTGTCCTCCTGGTTGCCAACCTAAACCCTGAGAAAGTCACACCCCAAAGCCTCTTCATTCTCTTTGGTGCCTATGGCGATGTGCATCGCGTGAAGATCTTGTTCAACAGGAAGGAGAACGCGCTAGTGCAGATGGCAGATGGGAGTCAGGCTGAGCTGGCCTTGAAGCACCTGAATGGGCACAAGCTGCATGGGAAGCCTCTCTGTATCCTGCTGTCGAAGCACCAGAGTGTGAAGCTGCCCCGGGAGGGCAAGGAGGACCAGGACCTCACCAAGGACTATGCCAACTCCCCGCTGCACCGCTTTAAGAAGCCCGGGTCCAGGAACTTCCAGAACATCTTTCCACCCTCAGCCACCCTACACCTCTCCAACCTACCCTCCTCAGTATCTGAGGAAGAGCTNAAGATCCTCTTCTCTAGCAGCGGGGGTGCTGTCAAGGCCTTCAAGTTCTTCCCCAAGAACCACAAGATGGCGCTGATCCGGATGGGCTCCGTAGAGGAAGCCATCCAGGCCCTTGTAGACCTGCATGGCCATCCCCTAGGCCAGAACCATCACCTGCGAGTCTCCTTCTCCAGGGTCACTATCTAGAGGACCCGGCTGGGCTCACCGCAGACAGCTTCCACCACTAGAGAAAAGGTCACTTTAAAGGGGACTGGGGTGACCTTAACAGAACAGAGATTTTTTACTTGTGTTCTGGTTTCAGAGAGAGATCAGCGCCTAACTTGATTTTAGAAGGACTGACTATGGCCACCTTGCTGGCCAGGTGAGGGCCCAAGCAGCCATGTTTTCCCCAGCAAAGGCAGGGCACTGTCCTGTGGAGCTCCAGACATTTGGCCCGAGCAGGTGCTCTGGACTTTAGAACTGGCACTTTCCTGCCCTTGAGACCTGCCTGGGCCNCAGGCTACTGCTATAGTTTGAAGGTGAAGTGAACCCCAGAGACTTGTGTGTTGGAGCTGGTGGGAGAGCCTTAGTGGAGGAGGTCAGTCTCTGGGGAACTGACCTTGAGGCTCTCTAGCCCGACCCCACTTCCTGTTCTTGCTCTGCTGTTTCCGGACTACACATGCTATGCCAACAGCCAGCCTCCTGCTCTTGTTCGGGCTCCTGTCCCTGCTACCATTCCTTCGCTATCAAGGTGAGACGAACCCCCACAGCCCTTCCCCACTCCTCCTTTATGGCTGGGTATTTGNTCTTAAGCAAGGAGACCAGTCACCCATGCAGAAAGAGATTGGAGAGGGGCATCTGTATGATAAATCTGACCATGTGGCATGGACGGCTTTTCAACTGGTCTCGGGGAGGAATATGGAAGGGTTTGGAGCTTTGGCCTGAAAGGGGTCTACAGTGCTCAGAGGGGAGCTATATGGGCCATTCTGGTGGGGGGGGGGTTAGTAATCCAGGATGACAAGAGAAATCCAGATAGTGGAGGCCCAGCTTGTGAGTTTCAGGGGTGTGGGAGGTGGGGAATAAGACTCCTTTGGGAACTGGGCTGGGGTCATTTGTGGGACATTCTGGCAAAGACTCTAGCTGTACTTTGCCTGTGTCCCGAGAACCCAAGTGAGGCAGAATTCAAAAGTAATAAGCTAATTGGTTTGTTGGGAGAAGCTTAGAGACAGGAAGGCACTCAGGCTGTGTCCTGGTAACTGCTCAGTGCTCTCACACGGGTCTGCAGAGACAAGAGAGCAGCAAGTGGAGCAGAAGCGTGTGGAAAACACGCAGATTGTTAAGGAGAGAAACAGAGTCCAAAGATACAGAGCAAACACGGCTGTCTTCTTTGAAGTAATGTGCCCCAATACAGAGAAGAAGCCTTGCAGTCTCCACTGGCACAGTAGGGATGGTGCCTGGAGGGCAAGGCCCTGCCCACCGAAGGGCTGCCACTTATAAACGTGCAAATGCATGGGAAAGGAGAGGCACTGATGCTGTCTTCTGCTCAAAGAGACCACCACCACAGAAATCCATCTGCTCTGACTGAACCACCAAGGTGGACAGATCAGTCACTACTGCTTTGGTCTCGGGGTACCATAGGACATCTCAAGCCGATGTGTCAACATCGNCCTGCTGCTGCTGGCTTTGCAGGCAAGCAGAATTCAAGGCCCAGGAATAATAGAGCTTTGGGTCAAGGGTCAGTGAAGCCTCTGGGACTAAGGAGGCAAAGTGTGGCAGGCAGCNGGATCATGTTCCCTGCGAGGAGGCCCCTGGCTGCTGTTGCAAAGCTGTGGGGGCAAAGCCTTCTTCAAAGTAGAGAGACCAGGAGGTGGGGGATGCCAAGAACATGGCAGGGCCATCCCCAGAGACAAGCTAATGGCACAGAGTGGAACCAGCCCAAGAGAGTGGCTACATGTGCCACTCTCCAGATGGCAGAGCTGGGAGTCATAGGGCCAAGCAAGACCCCTGGAACCAACATGGTTCTCACAGGAGCCCCAGGTCAGTAATGGACATGAAAGGGCAGCAGGGTTTGGTCCATCCCCTGCTGGGTTTCAGTCTTGCTTTGGTCTGACCTTTCTTTGCTGTATCCCCAGGCGTGCCACTGTGTGTTGGAAGTATGTAACCTGTCTTTGATTTTACAGGGGCTCTCACACAGTTAAGATATGGCCCTGGGTCTCAGAAGAGACTTGGCCTCCTGAACACCTTTGGAACTGTTAAAGACCACGAGTGCCTTTGATGTTGGAATGGTGTGGCTTGCATTATGAAGTGGCCATGAGCCTATTGGGGAGCCAGAGTGTGTGCTCAGAGTGTGCTTGAATGCTTGTTCCTCGGCTCAAGCCGCTCTTCTGGATGGTGGCAGCTCTTTCAGAGGTTGGATGTTACTGGAAAAAACTGTGCTTCCGTGGCCCAGGCTAGCTTCTTATCCCCTCTCTGCTTCATGACTTGGGTGCAGAGTGACCAGCCACCTCATACCACTGCCACCCACCATGCCTTCCCTGTTGCGGTGGACTGTGTCTCCTTGGACTGCAGAGACAAATAAACATTTCCTGCATTAAAACTGCTTCTCGACTCATATTTGATCACAACAGTGAGGGAAATAGCGAACACAGCTACACCCCCATCTTAACCACCTGAGCTGAGGCTGGGCTCTCCTCCAGGTGAACTTGCACTCCTGCCTGATGACTGGGGTTGGCAAGGCCTTAGGGCAGCAGTTTTCAACCTGTGGGTCCTGACCACCCCCACCCCCACCCCGAACCCCAACCCCTTCCCCCCCAAAAAACCACCCTGGAGGGCAGGGCCGAATGGCCCTTTTACAGGGGTCATCTAACACCATCTGGATACACAGATTCTTACATTATGATTCATGATAGTAGCAAAATTACAGTTATGCAGTGGCAACAAGGGTAATTTTATGGTTGGGGGTCACCACAACACATGCTAAAGGCTCCTACCATTAGGACGGTTGAGAACCGCTGCCTTAGGGAACTGGGGAAGGCAGCAGGGGCTCCATGAGACAGCTTAAACTTTCAAATGCTGGCTCTCATTTCAGCAATTGCTCCTCAAACTGCTTTCTTGGTGCTTGCCACTGCCTAGGTGAAAATAAGCCAGGCTTATCACTGCTCAGTTAAAGATGAGCCAGTGGTAGGGGCCTCAGGTGACACGATGATGAAGAGCAAACAGATGAGAGTAAATACTACCAGCTGTGCCTCCCTGACCCAACGTTAACAACCGCTAAAAGGTGAGTTCATGGTGATAAACGGGGTGAGCTATCTCCTATCTCAAACAAGCATCCTGCCTTTTTGGACCTCACGGGACAGCCTTTAGCTGACTACAGAAGTTGGCCTGACCTGGCGATAACAGAGGGAGGTTAATCATTGCTTCTTTGGTTGTCCCAAGGAAGTGGAACAGTTTTTGTGCTTGAGGCTCGGGTCAACCTAAGCAGAATGAGGATTTCATGCCCCACTTTAATAAATGCCCCAATGGATAAAGGCTTGGGGTACCTGGTTCCTTCTTCTCACCTGGTGCATTTGTCTGTGACANCAGGCTACTGCTATAGTTTGAAGGTGAAGTGAACCCCAGAGACTTGTGTGTTGGAGCTGGTGGGAGAGCCTTAGTGGAGGAGGTCAGTCTCTGGGGAACTGACCTTGAGGCTCTCTAGCCCGACCCCACTTCCTGTTCTTGCTCTGCTGTTTCCGGACTACACATGCTATGCCAACAGCCAGCCTCCTGCTCTTGTTCGGGCTCCTGTCCCTGCTACCATTCCTTCGCTATCAAGGTGAGACGAACCCCCACAGCCCTTCCCCACTCCTCCTTTATGGCTGGGTATTTGNTCTTAAGCAAGGAGACCAGTCACCCATGCAGAAAGAGATTGGAGAGGGGCATCTGTATGATAAATCTGACCATGTGGCATGGACGGCTTTTCAACTGGTCTCGGGGAGGAATATGGAAGGGTTTGGAGCTTTGGCCTGAAAGGGGTCTACAGTGCTCAGAGGGGAGCTATATGGGCCATTCTGGTGGGGGGGGGGTTAGTAATCCAGGATGACAAGAGAAATCCAGATAGTGGAGGCCCAGCTTGTGAGTTTCAGGGGTGTGGGAGGTGGGGAATAAGACTCCTTTGGGAACTGGGCTGGGGTCATTTGTGGGACATTCTGGCAAAGACTCTAGCTGTACTTTGCCTGTGTCCCGAGAACCCAAGTGAGGCAGAATTCAAAAGTAATAAGCTAATTGGTTTGTTGGGAGAAGCTTAGAGACAGGAAGGCACTCAGGCTGTGTCCTGGTAACTGCTCAGTGCTCTCACACGGGTCTGCAGAGACAAGAGAGCAGCAAGTGGAGCAGAAGCGTGTGGAAAACACGCAGATTGTTAAGGAGAGAAACAGAGTCCAAAGATACAGAGCAAACACGGCTGTCTTCTTTGAAGTAATGTGCCCCAATACAGAGAAGAAGCCTTGCAGTCTCCACTGGCACAGTAGGGATGGTGCCTGGAGGGCAAGGCCCTGCCCACCGAAGGGCTGCCACTTATAAACGTGCAAATGCATGGGAAAGGAGAGGCACTGATGCTGTCTTCTGCTCAAAGAGACCACCACCACAGAAATCCATCTGCTCTGACTGAACCACCAAGGTGGACAGATCAGTCACTACTGCTTTGGTCTCGGGGTACCATAGGACATCTCAAGCCGATGTGTCAACATCGNCCTGCTGCTGCTGGCTTTGCAGGCAAGCAGAATTCAAGGCCCAGGAATAATAGAGCTTTGGGTCAAGGGTCAGTGAAGCCTCTGGGACTAAGGAGGCAAAGTGTGGCAGGCAGCNGGATCATGTTCCCTGCGAGGAGGCCCCTGGCTGCTGTTGCAAAGCTGTGGGGGCAAAGCCTTCTTCAAAGTAGAGAGACCAGGAGGTGGGGGATGCCAAGAACATGGCAGGGCCATCCCCAGAGACAAGCTAATGGCACAGAGTGGAACCAGCCCAAGAGAGTGGCTACATGTGCCACTCTCCAGATGGCAGAGCTGGGAGTCATAGGGCCAAGCAAGACCCCTGGAACCAACATGGTTCTCACAGGAGCCCCAGGTCAGTAATGGACATGAAAGGGCAGCAGGGTTTGGTCCATCCCCTGCTGGGTTTCAGTCTTGCTTTGGTCTGACCTTTCTTTGCTGTATCCCCAGGCGTGCCACTGTGTGTTGGAAGTATGTAACCTGTCTTTGATTTTACAGGGGCTCTCACACAGTTAAGATATGGCCCTGGGTCTCAGAAGAGACTTGGCCTCCTGAACACCTTTGGAACTGTTAAAGACCACGAGTGCCTTTGATGTTGGAATGGTGTGGCTTGCATTATGAAGTGGCCATGAGCCTATTGGGGAGCCAGAGTGTGTGCTCAGAGTGTGCTTGAATGCTTGTTCCTCGGCTCAAGCCGCTCTTCTGGATGGTGGCAGCTCTTTCAGAGGTTGGATGTTACTGGAAAAAACTGTGCTTCCGTGGCCCAGGCTAGCTTCTTATCCCCTCTCTGCTTCATGACTTGGGTGCAGAGTGACCAGCCACCTCATACCACTGCCACCCACCATGCCTTCCCTGTTGCGGTGGACTGTGTCTCCTTGGACTGCAGAGACAAATAAACATTTCCTGCATTAAAACTGCTTCTCGACTCATATTTGATCACAACAGTGAGGGAAATAGCGAACACAGCTACACCCCCATCTTAACCACCTGAGCTGAGGCTGGGCTCTCCTCCAGGTGAACTTGCACTCCTGCCTGATGACTGGGGTTGGCAAGGCCTTAGGGCAGCAGTTTTCAACCTGTGGGTCCTGACCACCCCCACCCCCACCCCGAACCCCAACCCCTTCCCCCCCAAAAAACCACCCTGGAGGGCAGGGCCGAATGGCCCTTTTACAGGGGTCATCTAACACCATCTGGATACACAGATTCTTACATTATGATTCATGATAGTAGCAAAATTACAGTTATGCAGTGGCAACAAGGGTAATTTTATGGTTGGGGGTCACCACAACACATGCTAAAGGCTCCTACCATTAGGACGGTTGAGAACCGCTGCCTTAGGGAACTGGGGAAGGCAGCAGGGGCTCCATGAGACAGCTTAAACTTTCAAATGCTGGCTCTCATTTCAGCAATTGCTCCTCAAACTGCTTTCTTGGTGCTTGCCACTGCCTAGGTGAAAATAAGCCAGGCTTATCACTGCTCAGTTAAAGATGAGCCAGTGGTAGGGGCCTCAGGTGACACGATGATGAAGAGCAAACAGATGAGAGTAAATACTACCAGCTGTGCCTCCCTGACCCAACGTTAACAACCGCTAAAAGGTGAGTTCATGGTGATAAACGGGGTGAGCTATCTCCTATCTCAAACAAGCATCCTGCCTTTTTGGACCTCACGGGACAGCCTTTAGCTGACTACAGAAGTTGGCCTGACCTGGCGATAACAGAGGGAGGTTAATCATTGCTTCTTTGGTTGTCCCAAGGAAGTGGAACAGTTTTTGTGCTTGAGGCTCGGGTCAACCTAAGCAGAATGAGGATTTCATGCCCCACTTTAATAAATGCCCCAATGGATAAAGGCTTGGGGTACCTGGTTCCTTCTTCTCACCTGGTGCATTTGTCTGTGACAAATCTATCCCTCTGGAGTCATAAGCCAAAAGAGACCCTTTCTTCCTTTAGCTTCTTTTTGCCAGGCTATTTTATCACAGCAACAGAAAATTTACTACTATGCTATGATTAATTGACCATTTAATATAATGTAAGCACTGCATTGTGGAATAGGATACAAAGATAAATCCTCACACTAACAATGCTCAGAGGCAGATATATGAATAAATCATTTTAATAAACACTCCTTAAATTTTGTCAGCTTAACAGAAACTAGAGGCATTTGGGAAGAAGGAAGCTCAACTGAACAAATGCCTCCATCAGACTGGCCTCTAGACAGGTCAGGGGACACATACTCGTGATTTATGGTTGGTACTGAAGGCTTCACTGGGAGTGATACCATCCCAGCGCAGGTTAAGTAGTGTTCTTCCATGACGTTTGCTCCAGCCCATACATCAAGGGGTCTACCTTGTGATCCTGCCTTGGCTTCCCTCAGTTATGGACTGGCTAGGATGTACAAGTCACATGAACCCTTTCCTCCAAAGTTGCTTTTGGGCATGTTGGTTTATTACAGAAACAAAAGTCAAACTACAACAAGAGCCTTGCTGTCAGAATGGACCAGCACAGGAGCCCAGCCCCTTGCCAAAGAAGCAAGTAAGTGGGCAATCAGGTAGAGAGCAGGGATGAGGGAACCACAGGGAGAGGGGGTGGCAGAAGGTAAAATGCAAACAGTTATGACTTGGGGAGGCCCATGCAATCATGGGAAGGGGGTAAGAAAGAGAGGGGAAGAAGAGAAGGGGAGGGAGGGGGAGAGAGTGAGAGAGAGAGAGTGACAGAGAAAAGAGAGACAGTTAGAGACAGAGAGAGAATGCCTCAACCACAACGTGGGACAGGATATCATACCCTGTGTGAGTGCATCCATCATAAGTTATCACAGTCCCTGCACCCAAATCTGACTACAGGAGAACTGGAGAATCACACCTTGGTCATTGAGTAAAGTTGCCTAAAGTTGCCCAAGATCAGAATTGCTTCCACCATCTCAAAGAATGAAGCAGAGACCACAGGAAAGGATAACACAGCTTTCATTGAATTAAGCCCAAGTAGAAAGATAAACCTTGGAATGTCACAGACAAATGCACCAGGTGAGAAGAAGGAACCAGGTACCCCAAGCCTTTATCCATTGGGGCATTTATTAAAGTGGGGCATGAAATCCTCATTCTGCTTAGGTTGACCCGAGCCTCAAGCACAAAAACTGTTCCACTTCCTTGGGACAACCAAAGAAGCAATGATTAACCTCCCTCTGTTATCGCCAGGTCAGGCCAACTTCTGTAGTCAGCTAAAGGCTGTCCCGTGAGGTCCAAAAAGGCAGGATGCTTGTTTGAGATAGGAGATAGCTCACCCCGTTTATCACCATGAACTCACCTTTTAGCGGTTGTTAACGTTGGGTCAGGGAGGCACAGCTGGTAGTATTTACTCTCATCTGTTTGCTCTTCATCATCGTGTCACCTGAGGCCCCTACCACTGGCTCATCTTTAACTGAGCAGTGATAAGCCTGGCTTATTTTCACCTAGGCAGTGGCAAGCACCAAGAAAGCAGTTTGAGGAGCAATTGCTGAAATGAGAGCCAGCATTTGAAAGTTTAAGCTGTCTCATGGAGCCCCTGCTGCCTTCCCCAGTTCCCTAAGGCAGCGGTTCTCAACCGTCCTAATGGTAGGAGCCTTTAGCATGTGTTGTGGTGACCCCCAACCATAAAATTACCCTTGTTGCCACTGCATAACTGTAATTTTGCTACTATCATGAATCATAATGTAAGAATCTGTGTATCCAGATGGTGTTAGATGACCCCTGTAAAAGGGCCATTCGGCCCTGCCCTCCAGGGTGGTTTTTTGGGGGGGAAGGGGTTGGGGTTCGGGGTGGGGGTGGGGGTGGTCAGGACCCACAGGTTGAAAACTGCTGCCCTAAGGCCTTGCCAACCCCAGTCATCAGGCAGGAGTGCAAGTTCACCTGGAGGAGAGCCCAGCCTCAGCTCAGGTGGTTAAGATGGGGGTGTAGCTGTGTTCGCTATTTCCCTCACTGTTGTGATCAAATATGAGTCGAGAAGCAGTTTTAATGCAGGAAATGTTTATTTGTCTCTGCAGTCCAAGGAGACACAGTCCACCGCAACAGGGAAGGCATGGTGGGTGGCAGTGGTATGAGGTGGCTGGTCACTCTGCACCCAAGTCATGAAGCAGAGAGGGGATAAGAAGCTAGCCTGGGCCACGGAAGCACAGTTTTTTCCAGTAACATCCAACCTCTGAAAGAGCTGCCACCATCCAGAAGAGCGGCTTGAGCCGAGGAACAAGCATTCAAGCACACTCTGAGCACACACTCTGGCTCCCCAATAGGCTCATGGCCACTTCATAATGCAAGCCACACCATTCCAACATCAAAGGCACTCGTGGTCTTTAACAGTTCCAAAGGTGTTCAGGAGGCCAAGTCTCTTCTGAGACCCAGGGCCATATCTTAACTGTGTGAGAGCCCCTGTAAAATCAAAGACAGGTTACATACTTCCAACACACAGTGGCACGCCTGGGGATACAGCAAAGAAAGGTCAGACCAAAGCAAGACTGAAACCCAGCAGGGGATGGACCAAACCCTGCTGCCCTTTCATGTCCATTACTGACCTGGGGCTCCTGTGAGAACCATGTTGGTTCCAGGGGTCTTGCTTGGCCCTATGACTCCCAGCTCTGCCATCTGGAGAGTGGCACATGTAGCCACTCTCTTGGGCTGGTTCCACTCTGTGCCATTAGCTTGTCTCTGGGGATGGCCCTGCCATGTTCTTGGCATCCCCCACCTCCTGGTCTCTCTACTTTGAAGAAGGCTTTGCCCCCACAGCTTTGCAACAGCAGCCAGGGGCCTCCTCGCAGGGAACATGATCC
>NC_034613.1:41617-51278 GCF_900095145.1 Mus pahari | reverse complement strand
TCTCTCTCTCTCTCTCTCTCTCTCTCTCTCTCTCTCTCTGTGTGTGTGTGTGTGTGTGTGTGTGTGTAAACCATGTTCACATAACTACCTTGCAGGAGAGCTGGTATTCTGAAGAGTGACACTTTGTCTCTTTCCTATGGCCATCAGCCCCATGAAACAATAAGCAAGTAATTAATATTACAACAAGACTCGGAAATGTCTCAGCATCAGGAAATGTAGCTTTTGTTCTAGCCAGAGAGGAACATACCTCATACTTTGACCAGGAATGCTTAACTAGGCATTCCTCTTGCCCTGGTTACCCAATGGCATGGTACTGGCCTGAGGATGGACTTGGGTGTCACTAGGCACTTTATTGTTTTTTTTTCTTAGAGTGANCACATTAAGTAAATCTCCATTCTCCTCTTACCACTGTAACTTGCCTTTGACTGTCAGTTTGGTCAAAGGATTGCAGAGTCTACTACGTTGTGGTGGGCAGGAGCCATAGTTTGACCCTAAAACTCATGCAACACTAACACATCAGCCTTTTTTTCTCCTTTTGGGTCAACTAAGCTGAAAATGGACAAATCATTCCAAAGAGGTAAAACAGAATTTGGATTTTGGACCTAATCTAGTTGAAATAGTCAAAATAGCATCATAACTGCAGCATCAGCATTCTGCTAGGGATACTAAGAGACACAAGGTCTACAATCAAATGACAAATACCAAGGACATTCTCCAAAATTCTACTGTATATCAAGAACCAGGAAAGTCTGGAGACATGATCTGTAGTAAAAGCTAATGTGTACCAATGGAAGGTGATACAGATGTTGGAATTGTGTTAAGATTCTGAGTAGTAGCTGTGGTCCTGTGTTGAGTCTCTAGATGTGCAGGAGACAGTCTTAGGGAAGACACTCATTCATGGTTCTCCCTCTGACATTGTCCTCAGAGCATTGAGATTTCTCCAGGAATCATATCCTGGGCCAAGGTAGGGCAAATCCCTGGTGGCAACAATGGAAGGTCCTGTATTGTATGGCAGGAGATACTTTACAGGGTTCTGATAGCTTATTTCCCCATCCAGTGTGTGTGTGTGTGTGTGTGTGTGTGTGTGTGTGTGTGTGTGTGTGTATGTGTATGTGTATGTTTGTTGACTTTTGTTTCATCTCTTCTATAAAATGTTAAGTCTACCACAGGAATGATTGAATGAAACTAGGACTCCATTCCCGCTGTCTGGACAAACTCTTAAATAAATCAATTTTCTTTCTTTATTTATATTTCCCCATATCTGTGAACCAAAGTACCCTGTTACAATCGAGTTCCCTCCTATTCTTCACTTGCCCTACCCAAGAATCTTGCACACACCCCCCACAAAACACCTATAAATAAAAACAGCATGCTTTTCGTCAAAATTACAAAATATAGTGATGTTGGGGTCAGAAAAATAATGAGCAAAAATGGTGTTTCATGAATAGTCTGATATAAAGTAACACAGAATGTATGAATGTTGACTCATGACAGTATACTTTGCTTTCTGAAGGACTGAAAAGGAGACAACAAGGTAACAATGGCATGGACTAGGGGAGGAATGGTTTTCTTAAATTAACATTAATTATTGAAATTGAGTTGTATATATTTGAGTTTTCTCTCTCCCTTTCAGCAGCATTTAGCTAAAATGAAGAAATGAGAATTAATTTTAAAATTTTATAGTAAAGAAAAGCTATTGTACAAGGTGTTTTCTGGGGACTGACTAAAATATGACGTACCTGACACATCTGTTTGTTTCTTCTCTCACTAGTGAAGTGCTTTGAATCTGGGACTTGTAGAGGATTTAAGGATTTGGATGTTATACTTTCTAGTATTGGTTTGTTGCTGGAGTACCTGCAATCCTGACATTGTGAAAACGTATTCTTTATATTGGAATACATTCTTAACAGATTTAGTGATGTTACACATAATTTTAATCCACATTGTCCCATTCTGGGGTGGTGGGCTGTGATAGGCAGCCTGGTCCCTGGTCAAGCTCAGGCTTAAAACCCCAGTGACTCTGCAGGTGACCCCACAGGGGATAACCCTGCAAAGAACAGTAGGTGTTTTGCCACGCTCCTGAGCTCCTGGCTCCTGTCATGTTGCTAAAGCCCCCCCGCACCCCCAGCCAACCCTCTTAGAGAAGACTGTGGCCATCAGTCACATAGGAGCAGCAACCATATCCTCCCATATGCAGATAAGGTATCCCCAAGCTCTTAGATCATGCCAATGGGAAGTACCTGCTGTCAGACCCTGACCCACCCCAAAACTGTACATAAGAATCCTAACCAGAAGGAATAAAGGTGTGTGAGAATGACTGTCTTCTGAGAGCTTCTGTCATAAGAGCTGTTACACTGACGCTTGGGAAGAGATCTGCTCTCTCCCACCCCACACTCCCGCACTCCTTGCTGGCTACTCAGCCTCAGCCCAGCCCAACTCAGAGCAGGGTGATGCTTGCAGCTTCTTGGAGCAACTGAGGCAGCACTGGCAGAGACTTAGGTGGAGGCAGCTGCAGCAGCAATGGCTGCAGGGGCAATTCCCCTCCCTGCTCAAATTCTCTCCTCTTTGCCTTAACCTTTGCACCCAGCTGGGCTAGAGGTCTCTATGAAAACCCTCCATTACACAGGCCCACGGTTCATGTTTTTTTTTTTTCTTTTGCTTATGACTTATTGTTTGTTGTGTACTCATATTTATTTTACAGTATGGAAATACTGTTAGACAAAGAACAAATTTGAGCAGTTTTCTTAAGTGAACCCAGAATCAGTCATAAAGCACCAGAAACAAGTCAAAACATCAACGCTGCCTTGGGCCAAAGATCTAAGGAATGTGCTATGCAGTAGTGGCTCAAGAACTTTTGCAAAGGAAGCAAGTGCCTTAAAGACAAGGCAAGAAGCACAGTGATTAACCATTGAAAGTTGGCAATGAGCAAATGAAATAAATCATTGGAGCTTCCAAAGAATTTAATGTGGACTGTTCAAGGTTGTTCAGCATTTGAAGCAAATTAGAAGGTTATAAAAGTGTGGTATGTGCTCCATGAGCTGACTGGAAAAAAAAAACTGGTTTGGGGGCTAGAGTGATTCCTCAGCAGTTAAGAGCTTGGTCTTCTCTTTTAAGGGACCTGGGTACCATGTGGTATCTCACAACCTCTTGTAACTCCAGTTCCAGGGGATCTTATGCCCTCTCTGCCCTCAATGGATACTGCACACTCATGATACACATGCATACATGCAGGCAAAATACCCATTATGCACAAAAGACAAAACCATTCTCTTTTATTCTCTGAATCATTAGCAATCCATTTCTCATCGAATGGTGATATGTTATAAAGCGTGTACTATCTTTGTAAGATCATGAGATAGGAATTGAAGGGAAGGCTGAAAAGTAGGGTACCTCAAAAGTGAACAGTGTTTCCTTGTCTAATAGTCAGTAGACAGTAATGTCCTTGGCCCTTTCAGGAGTTTTATCCGTGCCAAGGGCTAGAAATGCCAGAATTATCTAAGCCAAAATGTCTTTGGTTCTGACCTTGACAGAGGCCAGAGATGTCCAAAAGAAGGTTTGGTTTCTTATATTTCTTGCGCTAAATCGCCATCTTTCCTGTAACGTCTGAGGACATGACTGAAACTTAGAGACACCTGGATACCTTATGAATGGGCAAACTAGGCAACCAGCTTAGCTCTCCCCCACGCTTCCATGCAGTAAATCCTTAGAAGCTTTAAGGTGGCAACTCTCAATGTTTTCACATTTCTGGGGGTCCACTCCTGCTATACAGGGTCTCAGGCATCCTTCTATTCAGATCTATAGTGAAACTCATTTCTAAGCTCATTATTCCATTGTTTGTGAATTTTGTTGTTGGAGTTAGAGAAAGATGAAACCAGAAGCCCCTGACTCAGTGGAAACTTTGTGTGACAGTGAGTATCTGACATCTTATTGCTCAGTTAAAGGTGACTTGATGCAAGAGAGACAACCTCTATCAAACTCAAATACCTTATTTTCTGCTTCATATTGGGGCATTAGTTAAGAATTGAACCAATGTTCTATTTCTTTTTTTTTTTTAATATTAATTAATATATTTATTCACTTTACATCCTGATCACAGTCCCCTTCCCTTTTGCCTCTTCTCCCAGTCCCACCTTCACACCCCCTCTACCCTTCTCCCCATTCTCCCTTTGGGTACCAACCTGCCCTGGCACATCAAGTCATGGCAGGACTAAATGCACCCTCTTTCACTGAAGTCAGATAAGGCAGTCCAGCTAAGAGAAAGGGATACAAAGGGAGGCTACAGAGTCAGACAGCCCAATTGTTAGGGAACCCATGTGGAGATAATGCTGCGCATCTCCTAAAAATGTGTAAGAGGCCTAGATGCATGCTCTTTGGTTGGTGGTTCCATCTCTGTGAGCTCCCATGGACCCAGGTTAGTTGGCTTTGTAGATCTTCTTGTGGTATCCTTGACCCTTCTGACTCCCTCATTTCTTCCCCTCACTTTTCCACAAGACTCCCCCAGCTTTGCCTATTGTTTGGCTGTGGTTCTCTGCATCTGTTTCCATCAGCTTCTGTATGAAGCCTATCAGGAGACAGTTATGCTAGGCTCCTGTCTGCAGTCTTAGCAGAGTATCATTAATAGTGTCAGGGGTTGGCTCTATCTGAGACTCCTAGCAGCAGTGGATATGGAGCCTGAAGGGGCCACTCTCTGTAGCCAAATGGGACTTCTAGTGAACAGAGGTAGACATCAACCCACCCACAAAACCTTCAACCCAAAATTTGTATTGCCTCCAAAATGTGCAAGAATAAAGATGGAGCAGAGACTGAGGGAATGGCCAATCAGTGACTGAGCCAACTTGAGACTCACCCATGGGAGAGAGCCAATGTTCTATTTCATTCCTGCTTTAACTTCATTATCCCCCATTCTTCCTAAGCTCCGAACTCTGATCTGCTCCTATAAGAGGGGGTGTGATCTATGCTGTCTTACACCTCCTCTTCTCCTGTGAACCTGGAAGATTTGAAACTTAGACAAGTTTTTATGGGAGAACTCATTAAGCCCTTCCTTCTGTTTTCCATTCCTGCCTCTTGTGAATCTAGGAGCCAGGAGTGTGTCCGAACATCCTTCCTGCTCTATGAGTTATTTAGTGTGTGCCTAGGTAGAAAAGCACACACTACCAACTTGTGAGAAGGGGATTGCACCTTGAAGTGGCTGGATCTGGAAGGCCATATGAATTGATGCTAGCCCAGCACAAAATCTGGAGGAAACAATGATACCTCTGAGGACCTAAACAATAATTCAGAAAAATGCCAGTTGCTTCTTTTTTCTTTTTTTTAAAGGTTTGTGGGTCAAAGAAATACTAATGAATAGGGAGTAGCATAGAGGAGTGTCATGAGAGCCCTATTGCCTGAAACAAACACAAACAGGTTTGTGTCTTTCGCAATGTCAGAGGGGACTGAATAACAATAAATTCACAAGGGTTTGAATAAGTATTATTCCTTCTGTCAGGCACCCCACCCCCATGCAGCATAGGTTGATAAATGCCTTATTCCTGGGAGTAGAAAGGGAGCCACCCTATAAATTTATTGGGCAGAATTAAAACCACTGGAGCACATGTACTTATAAAATTGTATCAGGAAAACCAGGCCTATGGGATAAAATAGTGTCTGCTCAGGGCTCAGGCCACTGGGTGAGGCAGGATGCAGAAAGTCTGACTGTGCGCACCCCTTGCCTCCACTGCCACCAGGTGGGCATCGAGCTGTGAGAAGCGGCAGCACCCCACTCCAGGGGTGGGGAAGCACAGTCTGAGGTCCCCGCAGACCTGCTGGAATTGGCTCAAGGTCCCTGGGCCTGCATGGAGGCCAAGGATGACAAATTCTCAGGCTCTTGGACACTGCAGATACTGCTCAATGTCATGGAAGAGCTAAGAACAGAGTGGGGACCCATGGGCAGGCTCTAGCCCAGGGTTGAAAGGCAAAGGACAGGGAGGAGAGAGCCAGCTGGTTCTTGCAGGGAAGAGAGTCCTAGGCTTGCTCGGGGGTTGCTTGGCTTGGTGGTGACTGTGATTGAGAATACAGGGAGGTCTCCTGTGGGAGGATAGATGTGACTCTTTAGAGGAAGACCTACTCCATTGCTCCAGCACTGAGGATCCTGATGAGAAGAGGCAGTCCATGGTTTTAAGGCATTTATTGTCATGACGGGAAGGGGAACTAAGAAGATAGTAGAGGCCAAGAGAAAGGCAGAGAGAAGGAGAGAGTAGAGAAGCAAAGACCAGCCATGGCCATGTGGAGAGAGGGGAGAAAGGAATGCAGAGAGAGGGGAAGCAAGGGAGCAAGAGGCAAGAGTAAGAGAGTAAGAGCAAGAGAGGAAGAAGGGGGCAAGCAGCCCCTTTTATAGTGGACTGCCGGGCCTACCTGGCTATTGCCAGGTAACTGTGGGAAGGAACATACTTGGCTATTGCCAGGTAACTGTGGGGAGGAGCATACCTGTCTGTTGCCAGGTAACTGTGTGGGTGTAGTCCAGACAGAATACCAGGAGCTTAGGGGCATTGCTGTATATGACCGATGGCCACAGAATTATGGAGGTGGGACCTCAATGTCAGGACCATAGTGTCTGGGAGCATTGCAAACGGGTCTTCTGTCCCTTGCAGGAACACCAGCTGGGTCTCTGGGATTTAAACCTAGCTCGACCAGAAAACAGGCTGCCTTTCATGGTCCCACACAGGCCCAAGAACTTCTCAACTATGTCAGGCCAAGAAATGGGTATCTCCTTGTGCTACTTTGCTTTTCTGTTGCTATGATGAAATGCTGACCAAGATCAAACTTGGGGGAGTAAACGGTTTATTTAGCTTATACTTCTGTGTCACAGTGCATCATTGAGGGAGGGCGGGACAGTAGCTCAGAGGAGGAACCTGGAGGTAGGAACTTGAGCAGAGACCATGTGAGGGAGCTACTTTCTGGCTCATTCCTCATGGTTTGCTCAAACTGCTCTCTTATACAGCCTGGATCCACCTTCTCAGGAGTGGTACTACCCACAATGAGTTGAACCCTCCTACATCAATCATTAATCAACAAAATGCCTGTGTAATTATGTACAATTTGATGGAGGCAATTCCTCAACCGAGGTTCCTTCTCCCCCAGGGCACTATAGTTTGAATCAAGTCACCAAAGCTAACCAGTACACACTCCTGCCTAAGGGGCACCTAACACTGCAATGATATGGCCCCACACCAACCTAGTGTCCAATACCTGGTGTGTCCATCAAGGACCAAGGACTTCACAAGTGTTCCCAGAGCTTGGGCTCAGCTCTGACCTTGACAATTGTTGTAGCCTACTTAATTGACTTCCAGTTTACCCACTCAGCTGTCTAGATCTGGCCCTGGCTTCCAATGTCCTGCTCCTGACCTGTTTCGTGCTCCAGACCCTAATTCAGCATTTCACCTAGCAAGGGCATTCTGAAGCTTTTAATTCTCAGACCTGATTTCAGCAGCTCCAGCAGGAGCTCTTGCCCAATACTTGTCTGGCTTGTTATCTTATCAACTCAGACTTTTTCTCAGTCTACTTCTGAGCTTCCTTTCACTTGGTTGCAGCCTTTTCAAGCTTGTACTAATTCTATAACCCACATCTACTCTGCGTATGCATAGAGATGTATTTACTATGTGATATGTGATATGAGAGAAATAGTAGCAATTAAAATTAAAATAAAAGAGCCTGCACTGGCCTCAGCCAGGATCCCAGGGTAGACAGATTATATGACAAAAGGTTGTCATTAACGCTTCTAACCCTTGTGAATTTATTGTTGTTCAGTTCCCCCTGACACTGTGAAAGACTCAAACCTGTTTGTGTATGTTTCAGGCAATAGGGCTCTCATGACACTCATCTATGCTACTCCTTATTTATTAGTATTTCTTTGATCCACATACCTTAAAAAAAGAAGCAATTGGCATTTTTCTGAATACTTACCATGATCTGAGTATAAACTGGAGGTCTCCAGATGGAAGTATCCATTTTAATAGCCCTTTACAATTAGATTTGTTTTCTAAGGAAAAGGGAAAATGGGTGAGCTGTTCTCAGATCACTACAAGGTGCACCACAGCCATGAAGGAAGGTGAGACTAATCCATAGTCTATCCCCTCATAGATGACAACTTCGCCAAAAAATGGTTGAGACATATTCAGTAGTTATGTAACTACAAACATCTTCTGAAAGGAGCCAGTGATGCTACCCAAACTATCAACGGGAGCATTTCTGAATACATTATGATAGCACATGCACTCATTCTGCACCTCCCACTGGCATGTGTAGACAAACATGTCCCTCATATGTTTGTGTACCCTAAGCAGGTCCTGAGACCAGCTCACAGGGTCTCTAGGCTGGGTGTAGCTTGTTCTTTCACCATCAAAGGAATCAGGTAAAGCAGTAAATCCTGTCAGCTCAACAGCCTGTTGAAAAGCTCTTGTGTAGGTCTATGGCCTCTGCTCTGTTTTGCTCATTAATATCCATCTAGAGTTTTGTATCATAATCATAGTTTAGCATATAGTACTTTCAGCAGCTCTATGTTATAAACATGCACTATATCTGGTTTTTGTATTTTTTTTTCTTATAAGTTTGTTTCCTCCCAATCTCTCCCCGTTAGCTTCTCTTCTATTACTATTCTTTAGTCTTCCTTTTAGAACTGCACTAAAACCCTAAAACAAAAAGGCAACAGACAGAATGACATTATGTAGCAGCAGAAGAACCAGGAAAATCCAGACTAAGGCAAAGATCCAGAGATACTGTCTTCTTCATCTGTAATCTCATTCCTGTGCACAGGGCATGGTAGAGATCAAACATAGGCCGCTTTGAATCCCTTATGCCTTTCATAATCTCCATAAATGTTATCATGAGTTAGCAATTTTCTTTGGATGTGAAGTATCACCCCATCATTTGATGGAGAGGCATATGTTTGATAATGTTATCAGGCCTATGGCCTACATCCCATACCAATGTACTCTTGTGTGCTTTTGATGTAACCTTATATTCTCACTTACCTCCCAATTGTGCCCCTCCCGTGAGGGTGGCAGAACTGTTATGTATAAAGGAGATGGTCTGCAGAGGCAACCCAAGTGAGTTTGATTGAGGAGCAGGTCTTGAAGAGTTGGGAGTGGCAAGAGCAAAAGTGTCTTCTGGTGCTGGAAAAAAAAAGTAATGACTATTTAGCTGGAACTTAGCGCACAGAATGCTACCCATAAAATATCCTTGGCAAATGAATGATTCTTATGGAACCATTTGACATTATCTTTAAGAGCCCTTGTTTTTTTTCCTGTTACAACATGGACCACTTGCATTCGCTATCACATGAAAAGGGTGCTAATGAACTGTTCAGTCTTGAGCATCCCTAATAGACATGTGCTCAAGTTTCACTTAAAAGAACAGAAAAGGGAAAATGGAATGAGATACCTTGTGTGAAGACTACCTTTTCACTAAAACGCAACTTGGACTTATGCAGAGGGAGAGAGAGAGAGAGAGAGAGAGAGAGAGAGAGAGAGAGAGAGAGAGAATGTGTGTGTGTGTGTGTGTGTGTGTGTGTGTGTGTGTTGCAGATGGATCATAGTTAAGGGACTACCTTGAGTCTAAAAAGAGGCTTTTGGACTTTGGACTCTTGAGCAGTATTGATATTGTTTTTTTTCTTTCTTTTTCTTTCTTT
>NC_034613.1:30170-41574 GCF_900095145.1 Mus pahari | reverse complement strand
ATTCTGAAAAACATTGCTAAGTGTAAGATATAGCATTTCATATTCTCAATTTACCTTTTTTTTGGTTTTTCGAGACAAGGTCTCTCTGTGTAGCCCTGGCTGTCCTGGAACTCACTCTGTAGACTAGGCTGGCCTCGAACTCAGAAATCTGCCTGCCTCTGCCTCCCTAGTGCTGGGATTAAAGGCATGCACCACCACGCCTGGCTGATATTGTTAAAGAGTATGTGGAACTTCAAAGTTGTGTTAAATTCATTTTTCATCATGAGATAGTCATGAGCATATGGGGATTGGAGTACACTGTAGAGATTTATATGATGTATGTCTCATGTACTTGAACACTTAGTCCCTAGTTAATAGTACTGTGTGGGAAGGTGCGGAACCCTTAGGAGATGGAGGAAATGTGTCACTGAGAGCAGGCTGTGAGAGTTTATTATTTCACCCCACTCTCGGTTCTCTTTCTCTGCTTCCCTTACTGAACTGTTCTTTTATGGATCAGGGAACCTATGGTCCTGAGTTCCATAAGAAAGCAGGCTGAGCAAGTCATGGGGAGCAAGGATATAAGCAGCACCCCTCCACAGCCTCTGTATCACCTCCTGCCTCCAGGTTCCCACCCTGTTTGTGGTCCTGTCCAGACTTCCCTTAGTGATGGACTATAGATGTGGAAGTATAAGACAAAGAAATACTTTCCTCCTCTACTTTCTTTGGGTCATGGTGATTCATCATAGCAACAGTAACCCAAACAAAAGGTAGTTGAGGAAAGTAGTTATGAATTCCAGCTAAGGCCATGATAAGGCCAGTTGCCGAAATGAGAATTACAATGGACATGTGTTTTTGTTAAGAATGTGCTGACACAGATTTTTGTTTTCTTTCCTCTGTTTTCTTTATCATGTGATATAACATCAATTAAAAGAATACCAATGCTCTTCAAATTTGTTTTTAAAAGTATTTTTAAATTTATTTTATGTATATGAATACACTGTAGCTGGCTGTCTTCAGACACACCAGAAGAGGGCATCGGATCCCATTACAGATGGTTGTGAGCCACCATGTGGTTGCTGGGAATTGAACTCAGGACATTTGGAAGAGCAGTCAGTGCTCTTAACCTCTGAGCCATATCTCCAGCCCCTATATTTAAGTTTGAGATACTAAAAGAATGTCCCTCAAGTTACATTGCCACCTATTCTACATTTATAGTGTGTTTAAGACTGTATAAGGGATAGATATATTATGTTAGAAGTAATTACGACCTGGTTAAAAATGTGAAATTGTACCTGGGATAGCTATATCACATGGCTATGACCTGGCTATTGTTTTTATTTGGAACTTAATTATGACATAAGGAGATACGACTGTGTGTCAAGTTGACAACGGGTAGATTTGTGATGGTTATTCTTGGTTGTCACTTGAATACATCTGGAATTAACTAAAACACAGAAATGGAGAGCACATCTGTGTGGAACTTTTTGCTTAATTTGAAGTGAGAATATCTACTTCTCATCTGTATCTTTGAGGTAGGAAGACATACCTTTTATCCAGGTTTTTGGAGCTAGGAAAACCCACCTCTAATCTGAGTAATGACTTCTGCTGGAAGACATGGAATAAAGAAGCTTGCTTTCTCTTTAATGCTTGTTCTTGCCTCACTAGCAAGTCCATTCCTTCATTGACATTAGAGCCTACTTCTTCACCAGTTGAGACTTCCAGTTCTCTAGAACTACTTATCAACTACTGAATTCTTGAACTTTCTGTTCATTGGTAGCCCAGCCAGTCTTCCTTTCTTCTGAAATTTCAGTGATGCAATTCAGAAAACATCAAAACAGGCTTGAAGAGACTTCAGAGGAAAAGTCTGGCTGACCATGTACCCAAAGCCACTCCTAGAAGTCCTCTCCCTTGAAACAAATTGAGGCACTCATATTCCCAAGTTCTAGGACATACGATATCTCCTGGTGTAAGTAGATCTCTTCAACAACTGGGTGGAAGCATTTCCCTGAAGAGTAGAAAATGCTTCAGGGGCTGTAAAGTCATTAGTGAATTAAATTATTCACAGGTTTGGACTCCACAAGAGTCTACACAGTAACAACATCTTGTCCTGCGAGGCGACCATCACTTAGGGAGCTTCTAAGATATTTGGGATACAGTGTAATCTGCACCATGCCAGGAGACCAGTCTGATGGGTAGGTAAAACAATTAATGAGATCTCAAAGAGATAATCTGGGAAAACTTTCTCAAGAAACCCACTTCCCATAGATGATGTTGTTACTAATAGCTCTAATATGGATCAAAAACACTCCTTAGGTATATTCTTTAGTCCATATGAAGTGTTATATCATGTCCCATAATGGTTTTATTATTGATAAGGAGACAGATGCTCAGATACAAGGTATTGCTGCTCAGGTATTTGGCGCAGTTTCAACAAACACAATATTGCATATGTGAGACTGAGTCACTTTTGTTTCATCCTAGAGATAAAGTGCTGGACAAATCTCTCCCTTTTCTTTACACCAGTGATTCTAGCAATTACTACACCCATTTAAAGTGTCTGGAACAGAATCCTGGGTTCATCACTCTCCAGATAAACCTTGAAGGCCAGAGAAAGAGAGGTCCATGGAATACCACAACAAGCTAAACATGGACAAATAATTGTGTGAATCCATTGGGAAATTAAAGTTCCTCTTTAACAAGAAAGAGAATTAAGTCTGTTTTCTCCTGGAATGTCACATTTTAAATCCTTAATGCTATCCAGTTTTTGTTTCTGCAAGCTTATACCCCAAATGAAAAATATGTTCCTAGTATAGGTCCAGGAACATGCATGACATAGTAAAGAGAACTATTGTGAACAATGCAGCAGTGAACATGGATGAGCAGGTATCTGTGGAGTAACAGTGAGTGCTTTGGGCTTATGCCAAGGGATGGTATAGCTCAGTCACAGTGCAGATTTACTTTTAGCTTTCTGCAAGTTTGCCATGCTGATTTCCACAGTGACTGTACCAGTTTGCAAGCCTTCCAACAGTGAGTGATGGTTTCTCTTTCCCCACAACCTCATTGGCATTTGTTGCCAGTTATTTTGCTGATTTTCCCATTCTGTCTTGGGGTAAGATGAAATCTCAAAGTTGTTTCAATGTGCATTTCCTTAATTGCTAATATTGTTGAACATTTTTAAAATAGTTCTTAGCCATTTCTCTTTCTTTCTTTCTTTCTTTCTTTCTTTCTTTCTTTCTTTCTTTCTTTCTTTCTTTCTTTCTTTCAACTCTGTTCAGATCCAAGCCCATTATTTTTATTGTGTTGCTTGATTTCTTGGACTTTTTTGAGGTCATTATATAGGCTGGACATTAATTCTCTCTCAAATGTATGGCTAGACAAGATTATCTCTCACCCTGTGGGCTTCTTCTTCACTATATTGATTATTTACTTCTTTGCTATTCAGAAGTGTTTTAGTTTTTTGTTTTTGTTTTTGTTTTTTGAGACAGGGTTTCAGAGATCTGAGTACCATTGCCTCCCAAGTGCTGGGATTACAGGTGTGTGCCACTATCACCCTGCTCAAAATATACTATTTTATATTCCTTTTGAAGTATGAGCTGTGCTTTTGTGTTGAAAATAGTTTGTGTAAGTTTGTTCTTCAGATTTGCATGGTCATTATAGGGTCCTTTCTCATTGAAAAGATGATCCAGCTTAAATCTTTGAAAGCCAAAGGTACTAAAAAACAATATCAGAAGTGTTACCAGAACATTTAGGGAGTCCTATCATAGTAAGTATAGGATGCTGAGAAAGTCAGGGTCTCTAGTTCTTAGTCTCATTGACAAAAGCACTTAATAATAGACTCTAAAGGAAGTTTGAAGACAAAGAAAAACCCCAGGGTAGGCAAGCTGTAGATTTTGTCAGCTGCCTGAGGAGGGAGATGGAAAAGATAAATTAAAGGCCATGCCATTTAGGTTAAGCAAGGATGAAGGTCAGCCACAGGCAAACAATCATCAAAGGAAACATTAGAGAGAGACTTGGGGGAGGGATCCTAAAGTACCAGAAAAAAAAAACATACTTAGGCGTTTGCTAGAATCTAAGACAAGAAGATGAGTGGAAAGCCACAGTTCTGAGTACTAGAGGATTTTAATTCTGGAAAGGAAAAGTACATTTTATCATTACAGTGATAATTAGGTTGCATATCATTTTAGAGTAACTTAAGGTAAACCTGCTTTCCTGAGGAGTGATGCCTTGGTCAGGGGATTGGCTTTGAAATTCTAGACTCCAACAAACTGGAATTTCCCCCAGGAAGCACATGCTGGGAGGAGCAAAATGTTAAAGTCTGGTACTAGACAGAGGTCATGCTTGTCTCCTAGAAGAGATGATCAGACTGCGTTGCTGGAGAGAAACTGGGACCCAGACAAGGGTGAGCCAGCAGTGGACAGGACCATACCGTGACTGTAACTATGAGTGCCTAGGTATGCACATCCTTGGCTCCCTAGTTAGGATTCTGAAGATGGTGGAAGGGTATCACTGTATCTCTTGGTTCCTCTTCCTAATATTTGAATAAATATTTTTTCTGCTTTTAACCATCAATTTTGCTGTTTTATATTTTTAAATATTTACTTTATCATTGTTTTGTGTGTATTGGTGTTTAACCTGCCTGTATGTCTGCATACCATATATTTGCAGTGCCTGTGGGGACCAAAAGAGGACAACAGATATCCTGGAATTGGAGATACAGATGTTTGTGAGCCATCAGATGGCTGCCAATAATTCAACCCAGATTAGATTCCTCTGGAAGAATAACCAATGGTTGTAACCACATAGCTATCTCTGCATCCCCTATTTAATGATGCTTAATTATGTAATTGCAAATAAGTACACATAGAACAAGTGACCACGGAGGCCAGAAAACAGTGTCTGATTACCTGGACCTAGAGTTACAGGCAGTTGTGAGTCCCAAATATGGGTGCTGGAAGAACTTGGGTACTCTGCAAGAACAGTATGTGCTCTCTCTCTTTCTCTCTCTGTCTCTGTCTCTCTCTGTCTCTGTCTCTGTCTCTCTCTGATAAATGGATATTTTATTTTTAATAGTTACTAATTTTATTTTATTTTCTATTTTATTAAATATACATTTTTTTCTCACTCAATATAATTTGAATACAGTTTCCCCTCCCTCTCCTCACCCCAGTTTCTCCCTACTTTTTCCTTGTCTGGATCCACTTCCTTTTTATCATTAGAGAAGAACTGGTTTCTAGGAAGTAACAAAACATAACAAAGTATTTTTTAATAATTTCATAATAAGTCAAAACAAAAATCATCATATCAAATTGGGCAAGGCAAGCCAACGGAAAAATAGAAGAGCCTCAAGAGAAGGCAAAAGCATCAGAGAATCAGACACTCATTCTTTCACATTCAGGAGTCCCATGAAAGTACTAAACTGAATGACCCAACATATATAGAGAGGACCTAGTACAGGCCTGTGCTTCAGTCTCTATGAGCTTATATGAGCTTTGCTCAGTTGATTTTGAGAACCTTGTTTTTCTGGTGTCCCCTGTTCCATCTTCTACCCCACCCTTTCTGCCTTTCTTTTTGTGGGGTTCCTTGAACTCTTAGGGGAGGGATTTGATGGAGACAATCCATTAAAGCTGTCTTTTCCAAGGTCTCACTCTGTGTGTGTATGAGGGGGTATATTATCTGGCTGTAAGACTCTATTCGTTCCCATCTGCTTCAGGAAGAAGCCTTTCTGATGATGGCTGAATAGGGCATCAATCTATGATTATAGCAGAATGTCATTAGAAAGAATTTTATTGTTACGTTTTTTTGACCAGTTGAACTTACTTTTACCCTAGGTCTCTGGACCTTCTAGTCACTGGTTCTTGGTCACTCAAATACTGTTGATATAGGTTCCATCTTGTGGAGTGAGCATTAAGTCAAATCCAACATTGGTTGGCTACTCTCCAAAGTTTGTGAGACCATTACTCTAGCATACTTTGCAGCAGGACAGATCATAGATCAAAGGTTTAATGGTTGGATTGGTCTCTGTTTCTCTTTTGGTAGCCAGTTCAATCACTCCATGTTGAGTGGCTTATGTGAGTGTTGTCTTCAGCAATAGGGCCTTGCTGTTGATTTCTGGAGAGCAAACTATTGTCTTGGCATCAGTCTGGGTTGTTTGGGGATTTCCATGTGACCCTTTTCAGCTAATAGCTCAATTGGATGAAACCAAGTCCCAGTACTGGATACTTCATTTGGTGACAAGAGATGGCCATTTGGGTTTCATCTCCTTCATTATTTGGAGACTTCATTAGGATGACCTTCATATATTATAGGAAGTTTCCACTGCTCTACATTTCCATGCAATCCTTCAAATGCCATTCAGTTTCAGTTCTAGCTGTCTTTCCCCGCATCCCCTCCCTCAATCCCCTCCTTCTTCCCTTCTCATACTCCCTTATCCCTCAGTCTACCCATAAAGTCTATTCTATTTCCCCCTCACTATGGAGATTCATGTGCCCCCAATCCCTTCCTATTTGCCTAATCTCTCCAGGTATATGGATTGTAGCTTATCATTTATTTAATTGTTAATATCCAGATATAAGTGAATACATACCATATTTATCTTTCTGAGTCTGGGTTACCCCAGTCAGGATGATATTTTCCAGTTTTATCCATTTGCCTTCAAATTTAATGATGCCATTTTTAAAGAGCTGAGTAATTATACTGCATTGTATAATTGTACCACATTTCTTTTATCTATTCTTCTGTTCAGGGACATCTAGGTTGTTTCCAATTTCTAGCTATTATGAATAGAGCAGCAATGAGCATGGTTGAGCAAGTGTCCTTGTGGTAGGATGCAGAATTCTTTGGGTATATACTCAAGAGTGGTAATCCTTCCTTCCTTCCTTCCTTCCTTCCTTCCTTCCTTCCTTCCTTCCTTCCTTCCTTCCTTCCTTTCTTTCTTTTTTTCTTTTTACTTTTTTGCCACATGGGTTCTCTGTATATCCATGGCTGTCCTGGAACTCACTCTGTAGACCAGGCTGGCCTCAAACTCAGAAATCCACCTGCCTCTGCCTCCCAAGTGCTGGGATTATAGGTATGTGCCATCACTGCCCAGCTCTTTCTTCCTTTTAAAAAATTTTTTTTTTACATATTCACTTTACATCCCACTCACAGTCCCTCTCCTGGTTACCCCCTCCCACAATCCTTCCCATGTCCCCTCTCCCCTTCTCCTCTGAGTGGGTAGGGAAGCCCTGGATTTTCATCCCACCACCCTGGCACTTCAAATCTCTGTGAGGCTAGGTGCTTCCTCTCCCACTGAGGCCAGACAGTGCAGCCTAGATAGTAAAACATATCCCATAGACAGGCAGTGATTTTGGGGATAGTTCCTGTCCCAGTGGTTCAGGACCCACTTGAATGTCAAGCCACACATCTGCTCCATATGAGCTAGGAGGCCTAGGTCTAGCCTGTGTATGTTCTCTGGTTGGTGGTTTAGTCTCTGAGAAACTCTAAGGGTCCAGGTTAGTTGACTCTGTTAGTTTTCCTGTGGAGTTCCTATCCCCTTTGGGGCCCTGCAATTCTTCTTCCCGTTCTTCCATAAGCATCCCCAGTCTCCTTCCACTGTTTGGCTGGGGGTGTCTGTATAAGTCTGAGTTAGCTGCTGGGTGTAGCCTCTCAGAGGACAACATGGTCCTCTGAGAGCATGCAAGCAAAACAGAGTATCGTTAATACTGTCAGGGATTCATGCTTTTCCATTGGATGGGTCTCAAGTTGGGCCAGTTATTGGTTGGACATTCCCTCAGTCTTTCTTCTCTCCCCTGTGCCTGCATTATTTGTACACAGGATAAGTTGTGGGTTGAAAGTTTTGTGGGTGGGTTGGTGTCTCTATCACTCCACTAGGGTTCTTGTCTGGCTACAGGAGGTGACCATCTTGACCCATTTTTCATTCAATAGAGAGTTGTTCAGTTTTCATGAGTTTGTAAGCTTGCTCTTGTTTTGGTTGTTGTTGATATCCAGCTTTAATTCATGGTGGTCTGATAGAATGCAGGAAGTTATTTCAATTTTCCTGTGGTCAATATTGGAGAAAATTCTATGAGGCACAGAGGAGAAGGTATATTCTTTTGTGTTGGGTGAAATGTTCTATAAATACCTGTTAGGTCCATTTGATTTATAATATCTGTTATGTCCAGTATTTCTCTGTTTAGTTTTTTATCTAGGTGACATATTCATTGGTGAGAGTAGGATAACGAAGTCTCCCACTGTCAGTATGTAAGGATCAATAAGTCATTTAAGCTAGTGTTGAAAGTGTCAATAGGTGATTTAAGCTGAAGAAGTTTCTTTTACAAACTTGGGTGCCCTTGTGTTTGGGGCATAGATGTTAAGAATTGAAATGCCATCTTGATGGATGAGTTTTGATGAGTATATAGTGTTCTACCTTATCTATTCTGATTAGTTTTGGTTTGAAGTATACTTTATTAGATATTAAAATTCCTATTCCAATTTTTCTTAGGCCCATTTGCTTAGAATATCTACTCTCAACCCTTTACCCTAAGGTAATGTTTATATTTGATATTAAGGTGTGTTTCTTGGATGCAGCAGAATGTTTTCACACTCATTCTATTAGTCTGTGTCTTTTTATTGGGGAGTTGAGACTATTGATGTTCAGAGATATCAATTACCAGTGATTGTTGTTCTCTGATTAAAGTTAATGGCAAATTACAGCAAAATGCAGGCAGGATAACAAAAGACACAGATTCTTAATGCATGAAGGGAAAAAACCCAGACCTACTAAGGTGCTTGTTAAGGTTAGAGGAAATCCAGCCTTTTCAGACTTCCAATGTAGACCAAAGCTCAGTAAGTAACTCTCTAAGAATCCCCCAGGCCTTCAGTATCAGATTATGAGACATTTGGACTCATGGACTGAGCAACTACAGATTCTTGACTGATTCACAACCATGGTTGGACTCACTAGACCATATTATGTAGGCCAATATAATAAATTTCCTCTTTTAAAAAGTGCATTTATTTTATGAGTGTTTTGCTTGCATGTATGTGTGTGCACAACATGCATGGAATGACCAAGGAAGACATAAATGGGTGTTGAATCCCTAGGAATTGGAGTTATAAGAGTGTGGGTTGTCATGTAGGTACTGGAACCAAACCCTGATCTTATGCAAAAAACTCAAGTGCTCTTAACCTCTGAATCATCTCTCTGGTCCTATAAATTCCCTCTTAATATATCGATTCATCCTATCAATTGTATTCCTTTAGATAACCCCAACTAATAAAAACAACTATGAAGGTAATGTAAAATTCTTTAACTAAACAATTTTTATCTTACAACTCTGTGGCTGCTGATTTAAATAAATTAAATGTCTTGCTTTAGGAGATCAATATATCTTAATGCTGTATTCAGAGCATTTTAATGCTTTGTGTAATATATTTAATAGACTGAATAATGGCATTCTAATAGGTTTCAAGAAGTTAAGAGTACTTAAGTTTACGAGGCAGTACATATTTATCAGATCTTTAAACACATAGTTAAATTCAAACAATATTGATGACAAACTAATAGTGTCTTTCTCTATTTTAAATCTGTGTAGTAAATCACCTGGTTCCGACCCCAACCCCTGTAAACCTGCAGCAAATTTTATTTCTCTACTTCTCAGTGTTAGCTTCTAGAATCAACATTTGTCAGAGGCAAACCCACACCCTTCAATCAGGAAGAAAAATAGTCACATTTCAACTTATGGATTTTAGTTGTGCCTAACAGAGATAAACTTTACAGTTGATAGTTTGTTCTTCAGGCCCAAATTGTATCATTAACTCTTAAATGTCTGGATATCAGACAGGCCTAAATGAGACAAGGAGCTGTAATCATTTAATTTTTGGAAAGGGAAAAAAAGAAAGCTCAAAGTAGTAGCTCATACTTATTAATATGGTTCAAAATCATCCAAAGTTCATATATGGGGTTCAACTTTAGGATTAAGTTTAAATACAGGGCAAGAGTTATACATCAATTAAGAAATCTTCAGCTCAGGTATGTATTGAAAAGTGGCTCAATAAGGTTTCCTGACTGTGTGGAATCTTCTGGGGTGCAAATTATTCCTCTGGCTGTTATCAGAACTTCAGACTTCTTTCTCTGAGCAGGATATTGCTGGGGCAAGTTTAATTCTTTGGGATCCATTGTTTCAATAACATGATATCAAAAGTGAGGAGCGCAAGTGTCTTTCTTCATAGAATTCATTTCTTCTTTCATGATGGTTACAGCAGAATCTTCAGGGTCCCATCATGGCAATATTAAAATACAAAACTTAGGGTATCAGAAACCTGTCCCCCTGTATTGGTTAGTTTTAATTGCCAACTTGACACAATCTGGAATCATCTGAGAAGAGTTTCACTGGACTATTTTCTACATTGGATTAGCTTTAGGACCTGTCTCTTGGGAAATTATCTTAATGAAATTAATTGATATGCCATGGAAAGCACCATTCCCTAGGCTGGGAATCCTGAAGTGAGTGGATAAATCAAGCTGAACACAAGTTACTGAGTGAGCATGCATGCATTTATTTTTATTTGCTCTTAAATGTGGGTGTGATTTGACTTTCTTAAGTTCCTGCTTTGACCATCCCATGTTAGTGAACTGTAACATAGAATTATAAACTAAAATAACTCCCTTTTTGTTCTAGGTTGCTTTTTTGTCAGAATATTTTATCATACAAGTATGAAGAAAATTCTAGAGATATCAACATTATTGAATAGTTAGGATATTCCTTCAGTTTTAAAACACATCTTTGCTGGAGAGAATATCTCAGAAGTACAGTATTAGCCTACTATGTGTGAGGTCCTGATTTCAATTCCTAGCATCTCACAAAGACAAAGCAAAACAAAAAACCCACTTATCTTGCATAATCATAATCTTCACAGAGTGAACTGAATTTTCATGAGAAATCTACATCTTTATAGAAGATTCTACAGAGTTATTGGCTGATTAGAGCTTCATCCTTATTGCTAGCTAGACAGTTGCAGGTCTAGAGTAAAATTATATTCAGCTATCTTAATCGCATTTATCATTAACCTTTGTGCTCTGTCCTAACACATTTTGATTTATGAGCTAAAACTTTTGAAAAGTATTAGCATAACAGAACATTAGCTTCTCTAGACCCCAAAGCTAAGACCAAGACAAGACAGCATCTGAGGCCTAAAGAAGAGATCTCTCTGCCTTCTCTAATACTTTCAGCAAGATGTGTTGATACAATAATTTATAAATGTCTTTGTCCATATAAACTCTTCAACAGTTTAACAAGCCATTCAGGGTGGATATATATATATATATATATATATATATATATATTCCACCCTCCATTGTATATATAATTGTGAAGAGGGGTTGACAGAATTTCTATGCTGAGAGGGGGTAAGGTTTCAAACAACATAAGAGAGGAGAGGGGAGGAA
>NC_034613.1:18701-30015 GCF_900095145.1 Mus pahari | reverse complement strand
GAAGAAGAAGAAGAAGAAGAAGAAGAAGAAGAAGAAGAAGAAGAAGAAGAAGAAGAAGAAGAAGAAGAAGAAGAAGAGGAATTATTAGAGGAGTGTGGCAGGAGAACCATGCCAAATGCAGGCAAACTAAAATTTTGATTAATACTCCAAAATAAGAGAAATTTCAATATAGCATAAAACCCACAACAGAACGATGGGACATCAACCAAGTTAAAGCAAGGTCCAGACACCAATATAAACCCATCAACATTCAAGCCAAGAGGTAGAAAGAATTAAGGGGTCAGTGCTAGTTCTTTATCCCAATACAGGTAACTTCTCTGGTCAAAGCAGATACTACATGGAGGTACCACTTCAGATCACCAAAACTGTCAACAAAACACAGCACTTGCTTTAAATAGAATAAAACATAGTTTATCCTGAGTAAGTATTGCTTATCTAGAAAGGCATACTAAAGGTGATAATCCAATGTGATTAGCCACTTCACACTCCTATAAGATACAAAGAGGAGAGCTGACAGAGAAAATGGGAGAAACTGACCTTAGAGTGAGACCCAAAGGAGATTCTGAAGACAATACACAAATTTGATTCAAAACACACGACTCATCAAAAGGACATGGTTGGAGAAAATTGTCTCACTTGGAGGTTTTATGTGGTGATTATGGTAATATGACCTGCAACTTTTTGGAAATTTAAACTGTAGGAATGCCAAGCCTTCTTATAATTGCCTTTAAGGCAAGTCCATCAAATTTCAATTAGGAGAAGCCATAGTATAGGCTACCATTTGGTTGAAGGAGATCTAGTGGGGATCATTGGAGGAGAGAAGGAAAACTCCATACCATTTGAGTTAAGCCAGCCACATGGCAGACAAGTAACCAGATGGCAGGAAGGGGAGCTTTAGAGAAAGGATAGGTATAGGCATAAATTTTTTAAAAAATCTACTTTAATAAGCATTCAATTTCCCCTGTGGCCCAACACTCACCAAAGGTAATAGAAAAGAAATGTTATTAGGACACAGTGTGGGGAGTCAGTAGACCTGTTTAGAAATAGTTCTTTGGGGGGTGAGTCCAAACTTCGTTGTCAGGATATCAGCAATTCAATCCAGTATCAGACACCAAATATGAATCAGCAGCTGCAGTGCAGTCCTCTCAGCAGGCAGACACCATGCTCAGAAACAGCAAGAGCAGTTAAATCCTGAAGAAACAGCAAGGCTTGCCAACCAGCCCAAGGCTACAGAAGTGGCAAGAAGCCGCAAGAACCTCACAAGAAGTTCTTTGGATAGTTTCTCTCTATGGCATGACCACAAGCAGAACTTAGTAATACAATGTAAGGTGAACCAATACATGCATGTAATTAATAAGAACAGCGAGGCAGAGCAAATCAAGTCAATGTCTCAGCTCCTACTGTCTGTGGGGTCATATTTATATTCATCATTCATCTTTTCACATATGTGCTATAGCAAAACATCCTTTCACCTGTGTCTGCTTCAGCAAAACATTCTTTTATGTGTCTGCTTTGGAAAAATATCCTTTCACCTATGTGCCCCAGAAAAACATCATTTGACAAAACTGACTTTACAAAGAAACTAGAAGTTTCCACTTCAGGTAGGGGAGCCCAAAAGAGCAAAGATAGAAAAGGAAATATCACACTTAGTATTTCTGAAAAGTAGGCAGTCTTATAAACTGCATGTTTGTGGCCCTGTGAGATATTGCACTTGAGGGTAGGAATACTGGGAAGGAAAACTACAATTATTCCATCTATCTTTTTAGCTTGGCTAAAGGTGAAACCACCTTCCTATGGCTGGTCCCACATTCCTGAGAAGTGGTACCTTGTTTGAGTCATTAACCATGCTCAATGGAATGTTAGGGCTTCATCAGAGAGTTCATCTTGACCAGAAGGAACAGTTTTCTCATGGTCTTTACTGCTCCTTATGTCACAAATAAACAACAACAATTGCTGTATTCCACATTGAGTAATTGAGTAATTAGTCATTATTAATATTGGTATCTGAATCATTCATTATGTACAACTACTACATGGATGCTATAGCATGAACAATCAGATTGCCAATCAATTTAGAAGCAGCAAATAAGACCTTAAAAAGCATTAATCCAAGATCCTGCTTTAAAACACCCAAATTGTGTTCTCTTTTTATTCAAGAGAAGAAAAGGAATGCATTGTGAGTTCTGAGTCATAGAGAAAGGCACAGGCTCTGGGAGTACTTTAATCAACTATTAGACCTAGGAGTCTGAGGACATTCTCCCTGAATGCTGGCCATCTCTGCAGCTACTAGTGTTTGAGGGATTCATTGTCAGGTCCCCTCATTTATGTAAAATTAAGCTAAATTTATATCATAATCCAGAGATACTTTGCTTTTATTATGAAATGGTTTCAAAAGTATATTACAATTTCTTTAATCCTGCTACTATCCTTCCCTAATCAGATAAATTAAAAGATTGAAAAGAGCATGACTATTTAAATAAAAAAATCTATATTCTTCCCTCTAAAGGAGACATTGTAAATACACATTAAGAATTGATAATTAAAAAAGAATTGATCATTTAGTCTACTAATGATTCTAACTTAGAGGATGAACAAGGATAGTGTTTGAGGCTGGATATACAGTTACCTCTAATTTTTATATCACAGAGTGCTCATTTGCTGGGGTTTAAATCTCCTCAGATGGACGAACTCAACAGCTGTAACTAGAACACTTCCATTTATCAAGCTCAGAACAATTAACATTCGCGTAGTCTCTATGCTTTTAGAATAGTGCATGACAATTTTCTCTGGCTTGCCCATTCAAAATAGTCAACAGATCTTGTAATTGTTAGCTGTTATCCATTGCCCAAACAATGGTCCATCATCAGTGTCTCTATACATTATAATATACTACTAAAGAAGCAAAAATAGTAAGTTAACCAATGACACATGTCTCTAGTGTATGGAACTGAATGTCCCAAAGTAGTCTTTTCTATTTAATGTGGGGATTCTATCATTATCTTTATTCAGGCTTAACATGTCTCCAAAATGAAAAAAAAAGGCACGTGGTACAAAAGAGTGGTAAACTATATTCCCCAAACCATCATTGCTATGACATAATGAAGTTGCATCTTCAGGATTACATCCTGCTTTAACTCAGTGAGCACCAGAGAAAATAATAATAATCTTTTGGAGTAAGTAATTTGTTGGAAAATGACTCAACAGTAGTTTAAACTGTATATTCAACATGCTACATTTGTCCCTAATGAAATTTTAGTACATCACTTAATGGGTTCCAAGGATACTGCCCTTTAGAATGAGTTATTTGAAACTTGGTATTTATTTCCCATTGTTCTGCATTAGCTGAATTAACAAAAGTCACCATGAAAACAATCAGTTCTCAAAATTCATACAAAGAACAGTTTTGGCCTTTGTGGGGCATTGAACTATGCACAGACAGGCTGGTCTCCAGTCGAGCTGAGGTCTGAACCCTGGAATGGTGATAATTCACCTACATGACATGGAAGGGTTCTCTCTCATGCTCCTGGAACTCTGGCTCCTGCCTAAGTTACTGCCCTCCACAGCCCCCACAAGAGAAGCATGGCTAGAAGTCCCTTAGGCAATGGCCCAAGCTTCTGACCTACAGGCTAAACTCCTCCCCAGGTACATAGCAACAGTAAAGAACATAAAAGGGGCTGTTAGGCCCCTCCTCACCTCTCTCTTACTTATCACTCTCACCCTCTCACTCCGCTCTCATTCCTTTTTTCTCTTACCTCTCACTTCTCTCACTCCTTTCTCCTTTCTCTTTGTCTTCTCCTCTCCTCTCACTCTCTCCCTCTTACTCTCTCTTTCTCTCTAGCCTTTCCTCTCTCTCTCTTTTCCACCTTCTCTCTTTCTCCCTGCCTTTCTATAATAAAGCTCTAAAACCATAGACAGTCTCTGCTCATCAAGGCTGTGCTCACTCTCGCCAGTGTGGGAACCTCTCTTTCCTCATCCCTTTCTCCTATAACCCCGGGGCTTTAGAAAGTAGCCCCAGAGCTCCCAGGTTGGGCTGTCCCTTGTCCACCCCCTGAAGAGTGGGTCAGAGGCTTGGATGCCCACCCGGAGCTGAGTGGAAAGAGTCTGGCAGTCTTCCCACGTCCACCTGACCAGAGCATAGGTGGAACTCTGGCAGGGCATAGGTCTTTCCTTCCCTCTCTTCCCCTGGGCCCCCTTTTTAGTTCCCACAGGCCTTCTTTAACCAATGATGTTTCTATGAATTCTTTTAAATTGAAAATTTATCTCATTTCAACATAATTAGTGGCTATCCTATGCCAATGATTGTAGGACCATATGAGCCATCTCCATTAAGGAGCATGGTAGAGAGTAAAGGAATTTCTAAAATGATAACTGAAAATTTAGAATCTATCCACAAAATCTTCTGTAATAAGCTCCCAGGAGATGAAGAGCTGAACGAATCTGAGATGAAAACAAATACAGGATCTGAGATGTGATTTTGAACACTGGGACACAGATTATCTCTTGATAATTACATTGGTATAGTACCAGACAGAGTCTGGAGGAGAGGTCCAAGGGAAGAGGATTTGAATTCATCTGGAAGAACAAAAGGCATGTAGGAAGAGGATGTGGGGAGGAGCATCCTTCACCCTTGGGAAGTGAAGAAGGAGTATAGAGGATATGGGGGAGATGGAGAAAGGCCACCTTACGTGTAGTCAATGGATATGTTGGAGATGTGCCTCAGTCCTATGGTTCCTGAGGTCTCTCAGTTCCTCGGTGCCTGTGATTATTCTAGAATCCAGATCCCCTAGTGACTTAGCCTGGGGTAGATTAACACTTGATAACCCCAGGTAAATGAACTTGAAACATTTCTAATCCTCTAAAAACATTGTTGCTAACACCCTGTCTTTAGAAGATATTTCTTAAATTTTTTTTATGCACTACAAATATATGTAAAAGCAGAGAGAGAAAGAAAGACCTTATAACTTGTCTGAGATATTAGAAATTTACCTTGGTATGTTTTTCTTAAATTATAAGAATGTAGATCTTGATGGCTTCAGTAAAGCTGCAAATGGTAATTATATTGTCCATTTTATTCTTCATATCTGTTATGACTACTTGATTACTCATACCTCCCACTTTACTTGAACCAAGTCTTCATAATTGGAGAGATTAAATTTTCACTGTGCTGCAAAAGGTTTCTTTCATTATCCAGTATAATTTAGATAAGAACAAATTCCAATTTGACTGGCAGAGCCTGTTTTAAACCTCTCTCAAACAATTCCCTTTGTGGGTACCTTTATTTTAGATACAAAACTCATCTGTGATTTCTGTTGAAGACTGTGGTTTAGAAATCATGTCTGAATGAATAATTGATAATAGTTAGGATGATAAAAGAAATAGGAATATTGTATTGCTTGGCTTGCTGCCGTTCCTTTTTTTTTTTTTTTTTTTTGCATAAATCACTTGCTTAATGTGCTCTGGACCTTGTCCCATTCTCAGGTTTTGTGACTACTAATACCACCACTACTGCTTCTGTTGGCCTGCCCAGCATAGCTACCCATCACTCCTACCAGAGTAGTCATCATGGCTTTATGCAAGGAATCTACAGAATTATTTAGAGCAAGCTTGTGAACCATCACACCAGATACTGCTCTCAGAACCTCAACCCAAGGATAGTGCACCAAACCCAAACAGTACTCCAGCTATTACTTATTGCTACAATGGCTGTTGGATGAATATCATTGCACTCAGTGCCAGCATATGGAACAGAGTTAATTAATTTGAGTTGACATCATAAGGATGCAGAACTGGGAACCTTCAGAGAATGAAACTAACTAGAGAAAAACAACATAGTTTAGAGCAAGGCCAGAGAAGGAACACAGAGACTCCCCAGATACAATTCAAAATTAAACCATTCAGTTTTCATACATTGTATCTTCACACAAACCTCTTCAGTCCTTATATCAGTTTTCCCCCCAAGATAAACACAAGGTCATTTTAGCCAGCCTGCTCTCATACTGTTCTTGTGTTAGCATTGTCTCTCCTCTCTACTCCCTTTTCTTTTTCTAGTCTCAGAGCACATAGGCTTGCCCAGTTTTTAGGGTCTCTGTGTCTCATCACTCTGAGAAAAGATAGTCCTGTGCTAACTGATTGTATTTCTTTGCCCTTTTCTTTTCAGTCTACTTTTAGTCAGAATGCTCACATCACCCATACCTCCCATTTTGCCTTTTTTTTTACAGTTTACCTTCTCTTACATTCCCCTACTCCCATTCCTTCTTATCTATCAAACTAATGCTAATAACTAGTCCTACCATGTAGCCCATTTTAATTTTGTTTTTACGATTTTTCTTTTCTTTCTATTCATGCTCATAGAAACATAATCTACTACTATACAAGGTGCTATCAATAACCCTTTACTTTCCAAATAATTGATATTTAAGTAATTATTATTTTAAAACAGAGTGTTTGTTACCTTAATCATGTAGTTATGCTCACCACTGAACAGTGACTATTGTTTTAAGTAATATTCAGCTTCTATTGAAAGACTGTGGACATGTTAAGCATGATCAATGCAAGAAGAAAGATGATATGATGTAAAGCAACAGAAATACCACAAGCAATTATCTAACTTTGAATGCACAGTCATGACATGAAAATATAAATAATATGAAAAACCAAGGTAACACATCTCTGCAAAAATATATAAATCCCAAAGTATTGGCTCACAATAAATGATTCAGATATAATTCCATATAAAGAATTAAAAATAATGATGACAAATATATTCAAGTAAATAAGATAAAGAATACACTCTTGAATAAATGCCAAGTTAATACACACAAAATAACCACCCGAATGAAATAAAGAAGTCAGTGTAAGATACAAAAATAATAATTCAGTAAAGAGAAATACTGAAGGAAAACCAAACTGAAAATGATGCTAGAAACAATAGGTTCAATAAATCAAATAAAATCCCAGTAGGAGTCACTCCAATATAATAGATGATAGGAAAAAACAGGATATCAGGCCTTGAAGACAAAGTGGAAGAATTTATACATTCAGCCAAAGACAGTGATAATAAGGATGTATAAAAGGTACATACAAGATCTTGGGGACATGATGAAAAGAATAAACCTAGAGACTATAAGCATAGAAGAAAAATTCTATGCTGAGGGTGTATAAATATTTTCTAAAGATTTCTGGGACTACAGTTATAAACACTGTGATCCACCATATGGGTGCTGGGATTTGAATTCTAAAACTCTGGATGAGACACCAGTGCTCTTAACTGCTGATCCATCCTTCCAACCCCCAAAATATTTTCAGTAAGTACAGCAGAAAACTATCCAAGTCCATGTATAAGAAGTATAAATAGCAAGTAGACAAGATAAAGATAAAAAAGTCCTCACAGCACCTCACAGTTAAAACACTATGCAGAAAAGAGAAAGTATGTGGGAAGCTACAAGATATAGATGAATGAGATAGAATAGAGATAAAGGAAAGACTTTCAGAATAACAATGGACTTCTCAATATAAACTTCAAAACCCCAAAGGGCTTTTAATGATTTATTTGAAGTTCAGCTACAAAGCAACTACCAACTAAGACTACAATATGATCTTTCATGGTTGATTGAGAAAGAAAGAGATTCCATGATAAAAACAGGCTAAAGGACCCCGCACAGAGGAACGCCAGGGCCAATAAGTGGGAGTGGGTGGGTAGGGGAACAGGGCAGGGGTAGAGTATAGGGGACTTCTGGGATAGCATTTGAAATGTAAATGAAGAAAATATCTAATAAAAAATATAAAGAAAAAAGAGGAAGATGAATGGGTCATTGAAGAAATTGAGAAAAACATCAGAGATTTCCTGGAATTATAGAAAAGGAAAATATGTCCTGACAAACCTATGATAAAATGGTGGCAGTCCTAAAAGAAATTCATAGCTCTAACTGCATACAGGAGAAAATCAAAGAGATCAAATAAGCAAAACAATAATGAGATTTTTGAAATATTCACCCACACACACACACACACATACACACACACACACAGAAAAGTAGTTGGGGGAAAGACATAATTAATAGCAAGATGGAAAATAATGAAATAGAAACAACAAATAATAAAACCATTGAAACAGAGCTGCTTCTTTGAAAAAGCTAAACAAAAAGAAAAGAAAATATAGTAAAGACCTTAAACAGATGAATCAAAATGAACCAAAAGATCAAGAGAGTTAGATCCAGTGCGGGAGAATGCCAGGGCCAGGAAGTAGGAGTGGGTGGGTTGGGGAGCAGGGGGAGGGGGGGAAGGGATAGGAGGAAGGTGCTTTTAGGAGGGAAAACCAGGAATGGGGATAACATTTGAAAAGTAAATAAAGAAAATATCCAATAAAAAAGATCGAGAAAGTTGATCATTATTAAATGAAAAGGGAGAGATTATAATAGATACTAATGAAATCCGAAAAAACAAATCACTGGGGGAATACTTTAAATATCTGTAGTCAATTAGAAAATCTAAAAGAAACAGATGAATTCCTAGATGTATATGATCTGCCAAAATTAAATGAAAGGGAAAAATAACTTAAGTGTATCTATAATTCTTGATGTGATGGCAGAAGTAATAAATAAATTTCCCCACTAATAAAACCTTCAGGTCTAAATTCATGACAGAATTTTACTAGTCCCTTAATAAATAATCAACACTAATCTCTGAAATTGTTCTATAAAACATATAAGAAAGAAAAAGTACTTCCAAATTCCACTTACAAAGACAACATTTCCCTGAAACTAAAATCAATCAAAGATACAAATAAGTTGTAGAAAAATCTCCCTACCAAATCATCTCAATAAAATATTTCTAAACCCATCACGTTAATGGAGAAATACTAAAGACATTCCCACCCTGATCAGGTATTTGACAAAATTTAACAAGCATCCATAGTAAAAGTACTGGAGGGACTAGGGATAACAGGAATTTACCTGAACACGAAAAGTGAAACTTATACACAGCAAGATATCAGCCATCATTCACTTAAACAAGAGAAACTCAAAACATTTCCACTAAATCCAGGAACAAGATGCTCATTCTCCCCTCTCCTACTCAATATGGTGCTTAAAATATTACCTAGAGCAATGAGATAAGAAAAGGGAGTGGAATGAATACAAACAGGAAAGGAAGAAGTAAAATAAAAATCCCATTTACAGATGACATTATTTAATATGTAAGAGATTATAGTGATTCCTCCAGAAATCATTATAAGAAAAGTTAAATTTTCAGGAAAATGGATAGAACTGAGAAATACTACCTTCAGCGAGGAGTCCCAGGGCAAGAAGGAGAAATGCTGTGTGTCATGTGCAAGTCCCAGCTGGCAATTTTTGATATGTTTTTATGTGGGAGTGAATGTGCATGAGGCTGACACACTAGCATGTTAAAAGAGGAAAAGAAGAAGCCTCTAAAGTTAGGGAAAGTAAAGCATGTGTGATATCAAAGTAAAGGTTAGAATACTTGAAGGGTTAAGGCTGAAAACAGGGAGGTGCAAGGAGATTATGGAGAGAAGTGGGCAAAGATAAGAATCAAGCAAAACTAAGATTATATGAAACATCTATAAGGAATTCTGACAATGGAAAAATTAGCTAAAAAGCAAAATTAGAAAAGAAGCCGTAGTTTATTAAATAAAAATCCCAGTACAAGGAACAGGCTAACACTCTATGACTTACTGGTTAGAGTATACAGAGCTTCCCAAACAATATAAGCATTTTTACGTGCATTGGTTGCCCACCAAATCAAAAAACCAGCAAACAAGAAAAAAAAAGAAGATCCTTTCTTGAAGATATTGCACATTTTGGTCACAGGACATCGAAAAATCAAGTTGAAATTGAAATGCATGTTTCCTCCTTATGGGCTAGGGTATGTAGTACTGGGAATTACTAGGCAAACTCTTGGGAGATAACTGCCATCAAAAGTATTACCCAGCATGCTGTATTCCTAATCAGCTAGACAAGAAATGCCCAGCGGTGAAATAGTGGCAAATTAGGAACTTCTTTCTAATCAGATTTGAAAATTCTCTGCAGGTGTGAATCCATATCTGGTAAAAGCCCATGACTGAGGATGTGAGAGATGATATTGGGGAAGCTACTGATAATGAACATGATATGCCTATCATATAAACTTCTAAATATTTTGTTTCTACCTTAGATACTAGTACCGCTATCACCTTTGGCTAGAGAAGCTTCCTTTTATTGTGGATAACAGCAACTAGAGACTCACAACTGGTCAATCTGCCAAAATGAGATTCTTGAATGCTGGGGAGTAAATGCGACATCCATATCACTTCCCCTAACCTAAGGGAACATCATGGAGTAGGAGTTGGAAAGGATGCAAGAGCGAAAGGTAGGAGTGGAGTGAGGTGGAACATTGTTTTAGGAACGTGAGATTCCTGCAGCCATTTGATGTCATAGCGTTTGTTTACTAGCACCAGAGCTGTGCCAGAGTGGGCTTCTCATCCTCATGCCACAGGTGACAACTCATTTAACATACATTATTGCCAATTCACAAGTAACCAGTACAATTGCAAATATACAGTACAGGATGTTTACAATACTCCATAGCCTTTAGAGAATTGACTTTAGTTGAACCTTTTTAGGCACTGCAGGAACACATGATAACACAGATTTGGTTCCAGGCTCTGGAGGACGAACACAAAGGCACACTGATAATTAAAGTACTACAGAGAAAACAGTTATGCATTCTTTTCACCCATGTCATCTCAGGAAAGCTTGTCTAGGAAGGAGGTAATATTATTATCTATTTTTTCCTGTTCAGAAATCATTGAAATCAATTTTCTGGTTTGGACAAACACTGACTGAATGGGGGAGGAGGGTAGAGAGATACCTCAGCAGTTACAAGCACTAGTCACTTTCCACAGGATCTGAGTTCAATTCCCAGCACCCACATGGTGACTCTGTTATTCCAGTTCCAGGGTATCCAATCCTCTCTTCTGACTTCCACAGGATGAAATGCTTGTGGTGTACAGGTATACGTGCAGAGAAAACACCCATACAGATAAAATAACAATAATAAGTAAAAATAAAATAAAAGTAAACCTATCTTGTTTTTAATAAAAGAAAGACATGAATGGAAGACAGGTGTGGAGGTGCATGCCTTTAAGCCCAGCATTTAGCAGGCAGTCAGGTGGATCTCTGAGTCTCTGAATTCAAACCCTGCCTGGTCTACATAGAGGGTTTCAGGATAGACAGAGTCCCAAAGAAAGGAAAGAAATTAAAGAAAGGAGAGAGAGAGAGAGAAAGAGAGAGAGAGAGAGAGAGAGAGAGAGAGAGAGAGA
>NC_034613.1:0-18576 GCF_900095145.1 Mus pahari | reverse complement strand
CACACACACACACACACATACACACACACACAATCAATTAATAAAATTTAAATGACATGTTTTCAACATTAGGGAAAAATTAATGGCGGTAAAGACATTTCATTTAATTAAGAGCAAAGTGTTGGGTTTATTTTCAACTCAAAGATTATTCACGTCAGTACTATGCTGGTTGGTCTTAATTGTCAGCTCAATGGGCCTTACAGTCACCTAGCAGACAAACTTCAGGATGAGTCTTCCAGGACATTTCCAGAGATATTTAACCAGGGAGAGGAGACTCATTCTAAAGAGGGTGGCAACCTACTATGGGTTGGGATCATAAACTGAATAAACAATAAACAACAGAAACGCAAGCTGAGCAGCAGTGTTCATCTCCCACTGCTTCCTGACTACAGAAGCAATGAAATCAGCCACCACACAAGCTTGCTGCCACATCTGAGAACCACTCAAGCTGCTTCACCTTCCCCCACCATCATGACTTGGATTTCAACCCGCGAGCCAAAATAAACCTTCCTTTCCTTCCGTCGCTCCTAGTCTCTTGTCAGATATTTGGTCGAGGCCATAAGAAAAGTAACGAATGCAGAAAACTGATATTGAAACACTTGACCTTGTTTGTGGTCCTTTAAAAAATGGTTGCATGATTTGTAGGAGGGATGTGGAAGAATTTGGAGCGGCATGCTAGAGAAGCCTTCAAATGCTATAAGCAGTATGGGTTTTTTTTTATGCATCCCAAGCTGGCCTTGATCTTACTATAGGCAGTGATTATACTGAACTTCTGATCCATCTGCTTCTTCCTCCCAAGTACTGGGTCTACAAGCATGTAGCACCATGCATAGTTTAGTGGTGCTATGAATGAGAAACACAGGACTTTATTTGTGTATGCCAGACAAGCACTCTCTCAGCTGAGCTGCATCCCAGCCCTGTAAGCAGAGCTTAATAAAATACTTTGGTGGACATGTGGAAGAGCAGAGTGATGTTAGAAAGGCTGCAGAGAAGAGTCATCACAGGATTTGAGAAAGAAATGAGGAAGGACACTATTGGAAACTGGCTGAGAGTGAGGACATTTGATTTATGTTGTAGTGGAAATTCACAGAGTTGGGCAGAGCCTCGGTGTTTATCTTTTCTGAGAAGTGTAACGTGTTTTTCTTCTTTATATTTTTTCTTTCAGATATTGAGCTTTTGCTGTCTCTCTGGTCACTGTTTCTCTGAGCTGCCTCCCTACATTCTTCTGCAACCCAAGGCTGATTGCTGACCTGTCTTGAAAATGCCCCCTTTCCTTTTTTTCTGTTTCCATCTCCCTCCTTCAGGCACCTGGCAAGATTTACAGCTTGCCTGCCCTTTTGCTTTTCCCTCAGATGCTAATAAAATTGCCCTTCACCTTTATTCTGAGTCTGTTAAAATACATGTTACTAACCAGACTAAGAACCCAAGGGGGAACCTCCATGTCCCCAGTAAGCTTAAACACAAGAAGCCCTGGTATAATTGTTTATTTGTTAAGATCAGTGAAGTCCTTTGTAAGATACAATCGGGAGGCAGTTTCTTGTGACAGTTTCTTTTGGTCTCTATATTTCTCCACTGTCAACCCCGAGGGAAGCCCTGAAATGCAATTTACACCTTATTGGGAGTTGCATCTGGTTTTAAAGCAGACCTTTGCAACCCCACAGGGAATTCTGAAAAACTACTCTTTGCGAATTGAGTTTCAGAATTTGAGGGAATGATGAAAGAAGTCTCAACAAAAGATTTCCCAGACTTCCCATTGGGTAAGGCATAGAATGTCCTGAAAAGATACTTTCCTTGTTAGGTGAATGGTCTGCTTTTCTGGCACTTGAGATGTGCTAGAAAGATGGGCTGTAAGCCTTACAGCTCAAAAGAAGTCCTGTCACTGTGAAACCCATGGTTCTTGGCACATTATTGAGGTGTTATGTCCTAGTGGATTTTTATATTGTGTAGGTGGAAACAGTATTGTCAGAAGGAGGGCTATCTCATGAAGAATGTCATGTTCTACTCTAAGACCCAATGGAAAGGACACTTTAACCCAGAATTGAGGGTTAGGCAGGCTGCAAACTCTGGAGTGTAGAATTGTGGGCAAGATGGCTAATTAAATCATTCCCTGTTGATGTGATATGAAATGTTTCTAGTTCAGGCCTGACTCAATTCAAAACCCTTTCTGTTTTGTGGAAATAGGAATTTCTAGAAGTATGAAATATGCAAAACCGATGAGCTTACAGTGAATTTAGCCCTAGGGGTTTTAATATTAAGTTTTTACCTTCTATTTAAGGTTTATGAGACATACAAGTTGAAGATGTTGTAGATATAGTGCAATGGTAAAGTGCTTGCCTGGAAAAAATCAAGCACCCCTTATTTGAAATGCCATTGACCAGAGGAAGCATTTCCAGTTTTTTTTTTTTTTTTTTTTTTTTTTTTTTTTTTTTTTTTTTTAGCAATTCATCATGAGACTCATGCTTTTCCCTGAAAGAATCCTCACTGCTTCAGTTCAGCTTCTGATTGGTATCCTTTCCATCAGAAACTGCATATTCCATAAAGGATCACTGCCACCACCGTACGCCCCCAGGACACAAACCTTGGAAAACAAATTCCTCTTTGGAAAAGTTGCCAAACAAATCTCCTTGTTCTCAAAAAGTAGATGGTACAGCTGCATTAGGCTATGAGGATCAAACCTTGATCCTGCTAGGGGTCCACAGAATTTTACCACAGAGTCTGGGTGAGTCAAGGTAAGTTTGTTCTTAGTGTCAGTGACACTGAAACAGAGACATACAAAGTCAAGCCAAAGAGACTTATGATAGGTCATTAACCTGGTGGCTGTCTACACTTCCTCTTCAATCATCTTAGGAGACTTGGGCATCATGTAACTGGTTTTTGCCTCTCGAATCTGTTCCAAAGCTATCTTATTATTATTCATCATGTTGCCAATGTCTGTCTCAGACCTCAGTTCACTTAGCCTGAGCAATGGGATGGTACTGTGTGTTCTGGATTATTTCATGATTGGATAATAATACATACAAGTAGAAATATCTTAGTCATCTTGGTATCATCTCAACAAAGACAAGGAGATGAATAAATTAACAGCTTTTAAATTAAAATGCAAGAGACCTTTTGATACATTTTATTGTATTTACTTTCAGTTGTTTTTTATTGTGTTGATTTTCTCTTTCTTTTGTCACATAAATTAAATGTGCTTAAAATTTAAAGGCTCTTCAATTGTACTGTAACAATTGTTGAATAGCTGCATACAGCACATACATCCAGAAATACTAAAACTCTACAGTTGAAAACACTGACTACCTTCTCTTAAATCCTTTCTCACATAAGTGCACATAATGATCTCTACCCACCGTATGAAAGGAATTAGAATTCCCCTCTTTCTCAATAGTTTATATTAATCTGTTAGATGCTATAGCGGGCATTCGGAATTCAGAATAAAGTCAAGACCTTGCAGAGAAGAGAGCAGGTAAATGGGGACAGTGTAGAAACCTGCTGGTCATAGCCAGTGTTTAAGACTTAATGTATGCTATTTCTGTTTTCTAGACTGTTCTAATTATGTTTTGGTCTATGTAATTTCTATTAATTGTTAGGTCTCTTTTGAAAAGTTATTGGTTTAGATTCACTTTTTCTCCTAAAGAATTAACATATGAAAGCCTGATTCCCAACATCGTTATTCAGTGATTGCCAATCTGTAAGAGATCGAGGCTTTTGAAGGTGTTTGGGTCCTGAGGGAAATGTTCTCTCCAAGGAGACTTACTGTAGTGTTGATAGGACTCCAAGTCATCCTTTGACAGTGAGTTGTGAAAAGACAAGGCAGACCTTATTCTAGCTTCTTTAATTTATTCAGATGAATATATACATAGAAGGGCATGCTGCAACATGATTTTTAAAATTCTTTTTTAAATTAATATATAATGTGGTGGTTTCTATATGCTCAGCCCAGGGAGTGGCACTATCAGAAGGTATGGCCCTGTTGGAATAGGTGTGACCCTGTTGGAGTAGGTGTCTCACTGTGGGTGTGGGCTTTAAAACCCTACTCCTAGCTGCCTGGAAGTCAGGGTTCTGCTAGCAGCCTTCAGATGAAGATATAAAACTCTCAGTTTTTCCTGTACATTGCTTGCCTGGATGCTACCATGTTCCTGCCTTGATGATACTGGACTAAACGTCTGATCTTTTAAGCCAGCCCCAAATTAATGTTGCCCTTATAAGAGTTGCCTTGGCCACGGTGTCTTTTCACAGCAGTAAAACCCTAACTGAGACATATAATTTTCCCCCTTCCCTTTCCCACCTACTAATCTATTCTCCTTGCTCTTAGGCCTTCTTTCTTTCTTTATGTTTTAGGAATTAAAAAAAATACGTGTATGTATATAGGTGTTTTATATTCATGTATGTAGGTTTGTGTACCATATATATGTCTGGTGCCCTAGAAATAGTATTACAGATGGTTGTGAGCCTCCCTGTGGGTGGGAGGAACTGAACCCAGGTCCAGTGGAAGAACATCTAGTGCTCTTAACTGCTGAGACATCTCTCCATCCCTCCCTTCTTTCTTTTGGGTGTGCTTTCTCCTATCTTTACTTTCTTTTGCTCTTCTCATGATGGCTTTTTTATTTATGCTTTGTGTCCTAAGCTAAAATGATCTTCTTGTCTCAGAGTCCTTAGTAAGTGGAACTATAGGCATGTGCCATCACATATGGCAGAAATCTCTCTCTCTCTCTCTCTCTCTCTCTCTCTCTCTCTCTCTCTCTCTCTCTCTCTCTCTCTCTCTCTCTCTCTCTCTCTCTCTCTCTCTCTCTCTCCCTCCCTCCTTCCCTCCCTCCTTCATTCTTTCCTCTCCTCCTCCTTCCTTCCCCTGTCTTTTCTGGTTTGCTGAGGAAAAAAAAACATCAAAATGTCCAAAATATTCTAAAGGGAGGGGGCAAAACTCCAGAACCAGAACAAACAACACTCCCAACTGTGTATAAGACCTAATAACATTGAATTCCTGAAAGATTGGGTATTTTAATGCAAATAGAAAGTGACATGCTTTTTTATCTGCTTGACATTGTCCTCCAGCTTATAATTAGTTTATGGCAGAGAATCTAAGAATGTCAGAACCACCCATTCCCTGTGTATTTATCTGGTGTTATAAGATAGAATCTAATAATGTGATGTTGCTTGAAAAAACGCCTGGTAGGTGATATGCTACTGATGGCAAATCCTGTATCACCTGACCTGTGAGGACTGAATTTAGTTATCTACACCCCACAATTACACATTCATATTAAACAAAACAGCTAATAAATGAAACTCTTGGAGTAGATGTGGGAATATAGAGGAAAAGATAGAAATTCCCATTTCCTTACACATGCTCCTATGCTAAACTAGAAATTTTCTTCAAGAAAAGGGAAAAAAAGGCATAAATGGATGGTTCTATAAAACCACAAGAATCAGATGAAGAAGTCATATAGGCATATTGTAATTATATAAACATATTGATATTTACATCAAATACAAGAGCCACAAAATAGAGAACACAAACACTGTTAGAACTGAAAGGAGTGACTTTAATATTCCATACACAGCATCTCATAGAAGGAATTTCTGGTTGGATTGTGAAGCAAAAGTCAACCCCACAGTGTGTTTCTGAGACCTACTTATAGCAAATAACTCACAAGTGTTGGATTGGAATTAAATTAATATTTAAATATATTACTTTCCACTCTCTTGAGGTGACTCTCCCAGAGACATAGTACCTATACCTAATGAACTTACACATGTCTGTGTGTGACTTAGTTTGTTCTATAGGATGGAAAATGCAAACCAAAAGCTTCTACAAATCCATGTACATTTCATCCTAGGCCTTTCCAATAAGCTTATGAAATTATTTCCTTTTACTTCAAAGCAAGTTTTAAGAGCTAACCAAATCTTAAATGGGAGCTTCACCATGAAATATAAATATTGTGAAGAATAGCTGTAGCAAGCTATGAAGAGATATATGCATAGAATATATATCACATATATTATACATGTATTATTATGTATTATTTATGTATATATATGTGTATGTGTATATACATTAAATATATGTGTATACATACATTATTATACCTGTATTAAATATATATATGGTGTGGTGTGTGTATATATGTATCTCTGTGTGTGTGTGTGTGTGTGTGTGTGTGTGTGTCAGGTTTGCTATTAGTTGCTGAGCTACCTTACAGGCCCTGTGCATTTACCTTTTTTTCTGGTTTCCTTGTTTTTATGTTTCCCATTTTGCGGTCCTAGGGTTTGTTCTTAGGTTTTTTTTAAACCAATTTATTCTCTCATATACTATATTCCCATCAGTTTCCCCTCCTTCCTTTCTTCCCAGTTCATTCCCACCCACCTCCTCCCTCCTCATCCATTCCTACCCCCTTTCCCTTCAGGGAAGGGAAGGCCTCCTTCCAGGGATATCAACCAAACATGGCGTATCAGTTGTTATAAGACTAGGCACCTTTCCTCATATTAAGGCTGGAAAAGGCAACCTAGTTGGAGAAAAAGGATCCCCAAAGCAGCCCAAATAGTTCCTCCCTCCCTGAGTTGGGAATCCCACAAAAAATACCAAGCTACACAACCACAACATTTATGCAGAGGGCCTAGGGTAGACCCAGTCAGGCTCCCTGATTGTCAGTTCAGTCTCAGTGAGCCCCTAATGAATCCAGCTTAGTTGATTCTGTAGGTTTTCTTGTGGTATCCTTGACCCCTCTGGCTCCTACTATCCTCCCCCCCCCCTTCTACAGGATTCCTGGAGCTCTGCTAATATTTGGCTGTGGGGAGTGGCTAACCAATGGTTGTTCCACCTTGAGACCCATGACACAAGAGGAAGCCCACCTCTAGTACTGCCCGGAGGACCAGAAACCAGAGGCCAGATAGCCCAGTCACCTTGGATGGAACTAAACATAGCTGGCAAAAAAAAAAAAAAAAAAAATCAACGAAATTATTCCTAATGGTTATTCTGCTATACTCATAGATTGGTGCCTAACCAAATTATCACCAGAGAGGCTTCATCCAGCAACTAATGGAGACAGACAATCTTAGACTTTTATAAACGCTGGGTAAGCACTCTAGAACTAGCCACAAGTCTGCATTAGTTTCTTTTATTAAGATATAGTCCACATAGGGCCTCACTTTATGGCTCAGATATATACTTCCTCTGTTCCTTGTGCTTTGGTGTCAAAAACAAAAACAAAAACAAAAAAGTTTGCTTTAGACAATGACACAAAAGAAGTTTTCTTTATTTTTGTGAATTATTTATCACATTTCCCTCTATTAAATATTTGTTTCGTTTTGAGTTAATTTCTAGATATAGTAGGAAGAAGGTAGCTAACTGATGGTTCTCTCTGTGTATATGCTGTTGCTTCTTATTGTGTTTTGAACTTACTTTATGTGCTTGTTCATATTCTCTTTGAAGTCACTGATAAGTTTTACAAATAAAGTTTTGAGTTCCTCATCTGTCATTTTAAAATATTTGTCATTCAATTTGATAAAGATTTATGACCTTTTAGAGAAGTTGTATACTTTGTTTTTACATGTTTCTGTGCTGTCATTTGCATATCTTTTGTGATGGCAATCTCTTCTGTTGTTATTTTGAGGTCTAAAAAGTGAGCAATACATATCTCGTGGCCTTAATACATGGTACCACTCAGAGAGGAGAATGTGAAGAATACTAAATCACTAGCTTGGAGTCATTGGTCTCTGCTATGATTAACCTGCTTTTTATCAAAATTGAGCAGAACCACAAACCAAGCAACCTTTACCATCTGTGTAAATCTGTAGTTGCCTTGGTTTGAGTCCATCTCACCTCTGACCATTCCTGCCTTCCTGTGCCCACTTCCCACCTAGAGGCTCTGATAGCTTGATTCTAGTATCCCTGCCTTGGGATTGTTCTTTGTTCTCAGTTCTTTTAGGAATAGGCATCCCTCAAGATGTCACATGGCCACATGGCCACAGTCCTCGAGACATGCGGCATGTCAAAATGTATCTACTTTCCACTGATGATCCATACCAGAAGATTAGCTGTCTCATTAAGAAACCCAGATTAATTTCTGGTTTCTGAAAACTATAGGCTCATCCTGTCCACCATTCTTTCTTTCTTTCTTTTTACTTTTTTTTTTTAACCATGCCTCTGTCTTACCATATGGATGAGGATTCTTTATTTATTTTTCTTCCTTCACTTTAGCATCATATGGCAGGAGCCTTGTGATGTCCCCTCCATTTGCTGAGTTTTATTTCTTTTCACCTTCAGGTCACCTATCACCCTTGCTTTGTGATTTTTCACCTTTTCTCTCTGCAATAGAAACTACTCTTTGTTATCTAAGCATGTACATATGGAGTCAGCTTAAAGTCTTCCATTTACTCTAGAACCCCTCTCTCAGAAATTATTAAACAATGCATTATTAAATTTAATCACATAATAGATTTCTTGGACTTATTTCTGCTATATAACTGAAATTTTTGTCTTATGCCTAACATCCCCTAAGCCTTGACCCAGCCCTCTGGTACCAATCATTCTGTCCATTGCTTCAATGAAATCCACTGTGTAGAGTCCACATTTAAGTTAAAATATAAAGCATTTGTGTTTTAGTTTGGGTTTCTATTGTTGTGAAGATACACCATGACCACTACAACTCTTATCAAGGAAGAACTTTTAATTGGAACTGGCTTATGTTTCAGAGGTTTAGTCCATTATCATCATGCCAGGAAACATGGCAGTGTGCAGGCAGACATGGTGCTGGAGAATGAGTTGAGTGTTCTATGTCCTGATCCACAGGCAACAGAATGAGACTATGTGCCACACTGGGCATAGATTGAGCACAGAAGACCTCAAAGCCTGTCACCACAATGACATACTTCCTCCAACAAGGCCACCCCTCCTAATAGTGTTATTCCTTATGGACCAACCATTCAAACACATGAGTCTATGGGGGACATACATATTCAAACAAACAAAATGTGCATTTTTATAAACCTCACTTAGTTAACTTAACCCAAAATTGCTCAGCTTCTTCCTCATTTACAGCATGGCAGAATCCCCTTTGATAAAACTTACCAGTATTCCTGTCCTGTCCTTCATTACCGGGGAGACCACCAGTTTCTGCCTGAGTTCTCCCTCACTGAAGAAAGCAGAAGCACTCATGTTGTTCAGCATGCTTACTTTCTATATTTTACAAACACTCACTTTCGTTGGCTTTATGTCTACAATCTCAGAAATCATCGTTTTATAGAAACTGATGACTCCTCACCTCTGATTAGGATGCAAAATACTCAGAGATAAAATCTCTTAGAGTTGGAATTCTTTTTTAATGGAATATAGATTATCTGTTATTTAGCAAGATTTTTATGAAAGCTCACAAAAAAAGTACATTGGAAGTAAGATTTGTAGCCTACTGTAGAAAAAGATTTTCTGCCTCTCAAGAAGAGGGACTTCAGAAAGGCAGTTTCTCCTTTTGCTTTCTGGCATTGTGCCTGGATTTGAAGCTTTAAAGTTACTATAAAGAAAAGAATTCTGAACATAATGTTCCCAGCAGTAGAAATACTTTAAGTCCACAAATTAACCTTCTACCCTGGATTATGTGTATGTATGTAGGAATTCCTTCGGAAAATAACACTCCCTCTGTAACCTCCAGTATGCATTCACACTGTTCTCGATGTACCCAAGAGATTACTCAGTATTCAAATATTTTATATTATGGCTTCAATCTTTTTTATTATTATTAGATATTTTCTTTATTTACATTTCAAATGATACCCCCTTTCCTAGTTTCCCTTCCGAAAATCCCCTATGCCCCCCAGCTCCCCAACCCACCCACTCCCATTCCAAGTCCTGGCATTCTCCTATACTGGGGCATAGAGCCTTCACAGGACCAAGGGCCTCTCCTCCCATTGATGACTGACTAGGCCATCCTCTGCTACCTATATAGCTAGAGCCACACGTTTTACCATGTGTTTTCTTTGATTAGTGGTATAGTTTCAAGGAGCTCTGGGGTACTGGTTAGTTCATACTGATGTTCCTCCTATGAGGCTTCAGACCCCTTCAGCTCCCTAGGTATTTCTCTGACTCCTTCATTGGGAACCTAGTGCTCTGTCCAATGGATGACTGTGACCAGCCACTTCTGTATTTGCCAGGCACTGGCAGAGCCTAGCAGGAGACAGCTATATCAGGCTCCTGTCAGCAGGCTCTTGTTGGCATCTGTCTAGTGACTGGGTCAGGTGGTTGTTTATGGGGTGGATCCCCAACTAGGGCAGTCTCTGGATGGTCGTTCCTTCAGTCTCTGCTCTGAACTTTGTCTCTGTAACTCCTTCCATGGGTATTTTGTTCCCAATTCAAAGAAGGGGCAAAGTATCCACATTTTGGTCTTCTTTCTACTTGAGTTTCTTGTGTTTTGCAAATTGTATCTTGGGTATTCTAAGTTTCTGAGCTAATATCCACTTATCAGTGAGTGCATATAATGTGTGTTCTTTTGTGATTGGGTTACCTTACTCAGGATGATATCCTCCAGATACATCCAGTTGCCTAAGAATTTCATAAGTTCATTGTTTTTTAATAGCTGAGTAGTACTCCATTGTGTAAATGTACCACATTTTCTGCATCCATTCATCTATTGAGGGACATCTGGGTTCTTTCCAGCTTTTTGCTATTATAAATAAGGCTGCTATGAACATAGTGGAGCATGTGTCTTTATTACAAGTTGGAACATCTTCTGGGTTATGCCCAGGAGAGGTATTGCTGGATCTTCTGGTAGTACTATGTCCAGTTTTCTGAGGAACTGCCAGACTGATTTCCAGAGTGGTTGTACCAGCTTGCAATCCCACCAGCAATGGAGGAGTGTTCCTCTTTCTCCACATCCTGGCCATCATCTGCTGTCACCTGAATTTTTAATCTTAGCCATTCTGACTGGTGTGAAGTGGAATCTCAGGGTTGTTTTGATTTGCATTTCCCTGATGATTAAGGATGTTGAACATTTTTTGGGTGCTTCTCAGCCCTTCGGTTGTCCTCAGTTGAGAATTCTTTGATTATTTAGCTCTGTACCCCGTTTTTTAATAGGGTTATTTGATTTTCTGGAGCCCATCTTCTTGAGTTCTTTGTATATATTGGATATTAGACTCTATCTGTTTTAGAATTGGTAAAGATCCTTTCCCAATCTGTTGGTGGCCTTTTAGTCTTATTGACTGTGTCTTTTGCCTTACAGAAGTGTTGCAATTTTATGAGGTCCCATTTGTCAATTCTCGATCTTACAGCACAAGCCATTGCAGTTCTGTTCAGGAATCTTTCCCCTGTGCCCATATCTTCGAGGCCTTTCCCCACTTTCTCCTCTATAAGTTTCAGTGACTCTGGTTTTATGTGGAGTTACTTGATCCACTTAGACTTGAGCTTTGTACAAGGAGATAAGAATGGATCAATTCACATTCTTCTACATGATAACCATATGGCTTCAATCTTGCAGCAATTGTAATAAGCTATTTGTTACCTATTAACATTGTCAATGTTCCCAGTTGTGTGGATGCGGTAGAGTGAAACTGAGCAACACACAACCAGCTACATGAAAGCCACAGTACAGAACTACATTTTCTAGAATTGTCCATAGCACTATCTTTCAGGCCTCATGACGTTATGCAAGGTTTCATCTCCCACAACAGAGATGCAACTTAATTAGCCACTTGAATCTGAAAGGGCTTATGACTCAACTGCTAATCAATAGAGTATGGTGGAAATGACTCAACATGAGTTCTGTGTGTTGGTCATAGAAAGTGATGTGAAATCTACCTTGTTTACAAAAAACTCTCCTCAGAGCCTGAGTCATCAAGTGTGGAGCCTGAGTGCTAGGCAGCCTCCCAGAGCCATCGTGGACTTCCAAATGTCAGTCCTCTTAATATTGCCTGCAGGGATGTTAGTTAATTGACCCTTCAGTGGATCCAGCCCTCAGACACAGTCAGGTTTTTCCAACTGAGGTCATAGAAAGGCAAAGAACAAATCGTATGTGCTGTGTCCTTTCTGAATTCCTAACTTTGAAACTCCATCCTTAGAGTTGGCTATTTTTTATATACTAAGCTTGGGGTGGTTTGTTATTCAGACAAGAATGTGAACATATTCTTTAAGGGATTTTTGTGTTTCTTCTGGCACAGGGGAAAAATTCCTTAACAGAACTGCAATGGCCTGTTCTGTGAGATCAAGAATCAACAAATGGGACCTCATAAAATTGCAAAGCTTCTATAGGGCAAAAGATACTGTTAATAAGACAAAAAAGCCACCAACAGATTGGGAATGAATTTTTACCAATCCTAAATCTGATAGGGGACTAATATCCAATATATACAAAGAGCTCAAGAAGCTGAACTCCAAAAATTCAAATAACCCCATTGAAAAAATTGGGTACAGAGGAGCTAGAGAAAGTACCCAAGGAGCTGAAGGGGGCTGCAACCCTATAGATGGAACAACAATATGAACTAAACAGTACACCCTGAGCTCATGTCTCTAGCTGCATATGTAGCAGAAGATGGCCTAGTCGGCCATCATTGGGAAGAGAGGCCCCTTGGTCTTGCAAACTTTATATGACCCAGCACAGAGGAATGCCAGGGCCAATAAGTGGGAGTGGGTGGGTAGGGGAACAGGGCAGGGGTAGAGTATAGGGGACTTCCGGGATAGCATTTGAAATGTAAATGAAGAAAATATCTAATAAAAAATATAAAGAAAAAAGAGGAAGATGAATGGGTCATTGAAGAAATTGAGAAAAACATCAGAGATTTCCTGGAATTATAGAAAAGGGAAATATGTCCTGACAAAACCTATGATAAAATGGTGGCAGTCCTAAAAGAAATTCATAGCTCTAACTGCATGAACTACTTAGTACTCCCAGAGCTTGTGTCTCTAGCTGCATATATAGCAGAAGATGGTCAAGTCAGCCATCGTTCGGAAGAGAGGCCCCTTGGTCTTGCAAACTTTATATGTCACAGTACAGGGGAACGCCAGGGCCAAGAAGTGGGAGTGAGTGGGCATGGGAGCAGGGTTGGGGGGAGGGTATAAGGGATATCATTTGAAATGGAAATGAAGAAAATATCTAATAAAATAATTTTAAAAAGAATGTGAACATATGGATTAACCACCACTGTAGTCTAAAAACCATCCTTCTACCGTATGATCAAATCATATATTGCTAGCTAAATCACATTGATGATTTCTTTTTACTTCCAGCATGTACACTATTTATGTGTGTGTGTGTGTGTGTGTGTGTGTGTGTATGTGTGTGTGTGTGTGTGTGTGTGTGACACAGATTAGTTACTTTTTCTGTTGCTGTAACAAAATGTCATGATCAAAGTCAACGTAAGGGAGAACTCACTTTAGCATATGGTTTCAGAGGGTTAGATATCCATCATGGCAGAGAAGGCATGAGAGCAGAAACAGGTAGCTAAGAGATTACTCCTCTGCTGCTCACATTGGAAAAGCAGATACAACAAACTGGAGGTGAGGCAAGGCTGTAAGTTTTTATGGTCTTCCCTCCAGTACTACCTGCCGCAAGGCTTTACATCCTAGAAAATATGTAGTTCTACAGACTCTGGGGAACCAAGTGTTCAGATATACAAGCCAATGGGACCGTTTCTTATTAAAATTATCACATCTTTACATAAGTTGGTTTCTGTTTCACATCTACATGAGGAGGAGTTTTTTTGAATGCCAAATCTATAAAACTAAGAAACCAGATAGTTATCAGAAAAAATAGTCACCCTGGATATTTTGTAGAGCCTTTGTTCCCACTGCAAAAGCAGAGAAAACTGCTTTTCCAAATACGCTGATGTCAAATAGATCCAACAACCAAGATTTCCCATAGACAAGCTTTGATTCCATTCTATCTAGAGCAGTGGTTCTTAGCTCCCCTAATGCTGTGACCCTTTAATACAGTTCCTAATACTGTAGTGACCCCAACCATAAAATTATTTTTGTTGCTACTTCAGAGCTGTAATTTTGCTCCTATTATGAACCATAGAGTCTTGCCAAAGGGATGAGACCAAAACAGGCTGAGAACCACTGATTTTGAGACTGATCTATGATGGTTTTAAATGAGTAAGTTTATTAAGCATGTATCAAGTAAAAGTCAAATAACAAATAGCAAGAAGCAGATAGTGTTATCTAATTGGGGGAGAGTATCCAACAGAGTTCCTGATTGAGAGGCCCAGGTGGAGTAGCATGCTCTCCCTTGTGTGAGGCATCTAAGTAAAAGAGCACATAGGAAGCAGCAGACAGCAAACCAGTGAATCTAGTGCTTACAGCACTAGCAGGAGTGACTGGCAAAGTCCTGGTGAAACAGCCTCGCTGGAGTTCCCAATTCAAAGACTTCTAGAACAGAGCATTCTCTCCATAGATTTGACAGTAACCATGGGTAATGCCTCATAGATCCCAGAGCCCCAGATGGAGGGATGAATGTGAAGTGAAGACTGACTGTTGTCGATAATGTCTGAGAGTTCACTGTTTTTACAGGCTAACCCTGCCAGGGACCTTTGGGCTCCTGTTTGTTGTACAGGGCAAACCCCAGTGGGCCCAGAGTTCAAAGAGTAAGACACAAGCAGTGACACAGATTGACAGGATGGGAAACAAGCTGAAAGCTATTTGAGAGCTTAGTGCCTAAGCCCATTGCCTGAAAGCAGGGTGTATTCATTTAGCTGAGGCAATGTTTTTCCCTCCTCTCTCAGGAATCCTACTTAATTTTGCTCTCCAGTGACTAAGCTTTGTTTACATCTGCTTTGTCATACGCTGGCTACTTTAAAATTCTCCTTGTTAATTTACAGCCAACATTTCTATCCTTGGGGATATGGATTAAATTTCCTAGATAATATGATATTGACTAGTGCATGGGAGTCCAAAGAAGGAACGGCCACCCATTTGCACTTTTTGCCCAGATTATGATTAAAAACAAAACAAAACCAAAAATAACCAAATAAAGTAATTTATGAGAGTAATCTTACTCTCTTGTGAACCGAGCAATCTAATAGCTAAGGACTTTGTTTGTTTGTTTGTTTGTGTGGTTTTTTTGTTTTTGCAAAAAAAAAAATCCTTATTCCACTAAAGTATAAGCAATAACTTCAGATATGCTCTTAGCAGGAGCTTGCATTGTAATACTGTGGAACCCCTTCTCAGGAGAGAGACAATGGTAGTGGTAGGTTCAAGCACTGGCTGGAGAAACAGTAAGCGGCGAAGAGTCAGAGAATCAAATCAGTGTTTCAAATTCTTTTGTGGCTCTACTCAGACATATAGGAGTGCTTGGTTTTTGATTATGGAATAGGATAGAGAGCTCCAACCTGTCATATCTCCTCAAGGATTTTAAGCAGAAACAAATGTCTTTCTTTCTCTATTCCTGATACCCTTGTAGGTTTCTTTTTGCTTAATATCAATATTATGGTTTGTATATGCTTGGCCTATTAGAAGGTGTGGCCCTGTTGGAATAGGTAGGTCACTGTAGGTGTGAGCTTTAAGACCCTTATCCTAGTTGCCTGGAAGTCAGTATTCTACTAGCAGCCTTCAAATGAAGATGTAGAACTCTCAGCTCTGCCTGGATCATGCCTGCCTAGGTGCTGCCATGATCCCGCTTTGGCGATAATGGACTGAACCTCAGAACCTGGAAGCCAGCCCCAATTCAATGTTGCTCTTATAAGAGTTGCCTTGGTCATGATGTCTGGTCACAGCAGTAAAACCCTAACTAACACAATCATCAAAGAATGTTCTCTATTTTCCTCCAGTTCCTTTGACTACCCATTATGATGCGTCCTTAAGAACTAGAGTAAATTTGATCTGAGAATACAAAAATTTTAAAAAATTAAAAATGAAAACATCATCTTGAAGGTTTCCCTAACATTTAAAAAGGATTTATTTCTTTTATATTATGTGTATGAGTGTTTTGACTGCATGCATGTATATGAACCACTTGTATGACTACTGCCCATGGAGTTTAGAAGAGGGTGTCAGATGCCCTTGAACTGGAGTTACAGGTGGCTATAAATCACCACGTGGGTGATGGGAACTAGACCGTGGTCCTCCACAAAGAGCAATGAGTGCCTCTCCAACACGCTTCCTGAGCTCAAGGACTAGTGATAGGAGATGTGCATTGGACACTGACACCAAGTGTTCCTCAGTGGTAATGACACCAGCAGATTTTGAGGTCCTTCATCATTTGCCATCAATGCTTCTGCTGTGTCCTTTCTTCATACTTTTTGGCTCTTTCTTGCCATGTGGCTTCCAAACTCTACTCCTTGGAGAGATAGCACCATAGACAGGTGGTTCCAGCATCCAAACAGGCCATGGGAAGGTCCCAAATTACGTTCAGCTATGTCTGGGACCTGTCTGTGTTCCTTAGTCTTACCATGGCACATGAAGTTTGTTGATCCAATGCCCACCACTATTCAATTCCTTTTCAGATGTTGAGAAGGCTCCAGGTCTGTACCAGTATGAGTGGCTGCTTATTAAAATGATGTAGAGACCCTTTCACTGACTCCATCGAAACAGTCTATCAAAGCTGCCTGTGCTTCCTAAAGGTAGCCATCTCCAAGTATGTGCTGTACTATGCACTGGGCTCTGAGGTTATAATAAATTATTAGGATCTCCAATGAGCTCATACTTAACTAGAGTCAACATGGGCAAGAGATGAGGATACACACACACACACACACACACACACACACACACCCAACCTTCTCTCTTTTTCCTCTTTCCAATTGAAATTCTTCTTCTCAACAAGTCCTCTCCTATTTGATGCTATGGGTTTTCTTTCCTTCTTTAATTTGTTTACCGGAGTTTAGTTGGTTAACCTGAGTTGTTTGAATGTGTGTGAGTTGGAGGTTATTTACTAGATCATAGACAACTTACCAATTGCTATAATATTACAGAAAATACCACCTCCTGTCTCAGTACTCAGTGAAGGTCTTGCCACCCTCCATGGTATCAGTGCTTGAGAAGTAACCGTCTATTCTGCAGGGAAGCCTCAGCCTTCATGGAAACTTTGGATATGTAGAGCTCAAGACTGACTACCAAGCTAAGATGAGAAAACTTGAGAATATTGACCTGTCTCATTTATACCTAGCAAGGACACAGGTACCCCCCCACACACAAAAAATATCTTCCTAGGAAGCATCACTGTTATGACCAAGTTGCACAGAGACTTCATGACAGCATCTCTTTACTATGGCCCCTATGCCTCATGAGTCAGTACCTCAGCTACCATTTTCCCCATGGTCTCTAGAAGCAGCCATCTCCAGTTTTCTACACATAGTAACATCCCTAGGGCCAGATCATGTCCTTTAGAATTATTAATATGCCTGAGGTCTTTGTCTCTACAAGTGTTACCCAAAAGTTCTTGTTTTCTTCATCATTGTACCCAGGACTCACTCAACCTGCTCTTCAACAATGCCATGCCTTTGTACCAGGCCTTATTTATACATCCAGGCCCTTAGTCAGTCAAGAAAAAGTACCAGGTTATTCAAAGTCCTTACCTAAATAATATATTGTTTTAATAGCATTGTAATGTGCCATTAGTTAATCTCGAATTATATCTCTACAAACTGTAAAAAAAAAAAAACTTTTTAATCAGTGTTTTGTTGCTTTGCCTCATGTTTAGATTCAACCACAAAGCAATGTGTAAGAACTTACAAATACCAATACAGTTCAAGATCATCATAGAATTATGGTTATCACACAATCAAATTGTTTATGCAATTAAATTACACAAAATATATTGCAAAGATATTAAAGAAACTTTCACAGCATTATAATTGCCATTGCTCTTCTGGAAACAAATATTTATCCATGATAGAATGAATAAATACATTGCACTATTTATAGATGCACACAAACATATCTACATGGAACAACATCAATATGTATCAAAATCAATTACCTAAATAAGTTTTGAGTCAGAAACATGTTTATGGTAGAGAACTATTTTTCTATAAAGATTGAAAATGAGCAACATAAACCTCCGGTGACCTATGTCAGAAAAATGACTGACTTCATGAGCAAAAAGCAGTTAGAAATATGCAAGTTGTAGGTGCCATCCATATTCTATAATATATTATTGTCAATGTGTTAGGTACATGAGTATGTTTGTTTTGTAAGCTTGGAAGCGTGTGTGACTGTGGTAAAACATTATAAGGTTGGTTTCCCTTCAGATTTGTGCACTGTTTTCTTTGAATTTTCTTTCAGTGGCAAACATTTTAAGGGAAGTGGAAGGACCTTATAAAAACAGAGGCTAGGAGTACTCTTCAGATTCCAAACCACATATTGCAAATTGCTAAGGGCAAGTTTTGTAAAACCAACTATTTTTCTTATATTTCTTACCTGAACTGAATGACACAAACTAACCTGAGACCTAAGATCAGGTCAAGGTATGTCCATGTGTCAGGAACACTTTACATTTTCATATATTAAAACAATACATCGTTACATTCAGCATTCTTATTTCTAAACCATACTTTGGTTTCTCTGTAGAGTATGATGTATCAATTAAAACATGTTTGGTTACTACAATCTCAGATGGATGTTGTGGAGAGCTATTATTTAATTTCTTTTTTTTTTTTTTT
>NC_034612.1:41884818-41896614 GCF_900095145.1 Mus pahari | reverse complement strand
GATGAAAGGATGGACTATCCAGAGACTACCCCATCCAGGGATCCATCCCATCATCAGCCACCAAACCCAGACACTATTGCACATGCCAGCAAGATTCTGCTGAAGGGACCCTTATATAGCGGCCTCTTGTGAGGCTATGCCAGTGCCTGGCAAACACAGAAGTGGATGCTCACAGTCAGCTATTGGATGGAAAAAGGGCCCCCAATGGAGGAGCTAGAGAAAGTACCCAAGGAACTGAAGGGAGCTGCAACCCTACAGGTGGAACAACAATATGAACTAACCAGTACCCCCAGAGCTCATGTGTCTAGCTGCATATGTAGCATAAGATGGCCTAGTCGACCATCATTGGGAAGAGAGGCCCCTTGGTCTTGCAAACTTTATATGACCCAGCACAGGAGAATGCCTGGGCCAAGAAGTGGGAGAGGGTGGGTAGGGGAGCAGGGGCAGGGATAGGGTATAGGGAACTTTCAGGATAGCATTTGAAAAGTAAATAAAGAAAATATCTAATTAAAAAAAAGTACTTGGGACAGTGCCTGGTGTACAGTGATGGCTACTTATTGTTCCCTACAGGAGATAAATGAAGTTTTGAGTTGTGTCCCTGCTGAACTGTGTCCCTACTCCCCAGCCGTAGTTATACCTAAGAGCAAGACCTTAAGCTGCACCCCCCCCTACATCGTCCATTCAATCGCAATGACACTGTGTAAAATCAGATAAAAATAGGTTTTGAGAGAGTGAGGAATAGTTGCAAACTTAAAACAAGAAAGAACAGAGAGACAGAGGGATCCACATTTTTGAGGTTAGCTATATTTTTGACTTATACATTTAAATCAGGTAGAATTCATCGAGAGGGCAAACTCAGTAGAACACATAGGATGGGAATTCATGGGATAAGAACAGGTTTCTAACAGACCCATCCACAATGCTGAGTGTGAGACGAAGAGCCCAGCATCCTAACACAGAATTTCTGAGCTGAGGAGGTGGGGTTGTGACCATCCCACCGGAAGAATTCACTCTGCCTTTGGTGATTTCATTTTCTTTTGTGTGGGGCCAGCCTGGGTTTCCAAACACATGTTTTTAATCGCCACTCCTCCTGGTAGGAAAAAACCCTAAGATTTAAAGTCACTGGATCTGGAAGACCTAATTGGGTAAAGATGTATAAAGGGTTTCCATTGTTCTACACATCTGTGAGCCAATATATTCCCATGTGGGATGCTACTGGGTCTTGGAAAGCAACAGAGAAGGAGAAAAAGTGCAAAGAAACTGCCTCTTGATTTTCTGTGTTAGAAACTGGCACGCTAGACCAAAGCACTGTGGATCACATTAGGTCTTGGGGCCACCTTCCCAGAGTGAACCCTGTTACCGGGTAAGTCCTGGAGATGAACCTAGGGAAAAAGGCTTTCAAATTCATCTGCTCTCCTGGAAGGCAGGCAGGGACCTTCATGACTGTCTTGGCGGTTGGAGTCAAGACTCAGAAGATGAACATAAGTAACTGATGAGATGTCTCATCCTCAGGACTGAGCAGGACTGAGTCTAGAAAAAGACATGAAGTGGAGAGATCAAGAACAGGGCTGGGCAAGGCTCCTCTGTGTGGTCAATTTATAAGTATAGCTGTTTTGTTTCAAGGAACCAATGAGGGAATTATCTTTCAGTGTCAGAAAGAAAGATAAGAGAAAGGAAACTTGAAAAGTGAAGAGAGCGAGTTTCAGTAGCTAATGGTTTATGACTCTAATTTGTTTTGTGAACTCTATTTGCCAGACCACATAGACCTGGCTCTATATTGTTCTGCTTTCTGAACACAGCATCCCTGAGCTGGAGATGGTATTACTTGTTATGCCAACAACACAAGGATGACACTCAGGTCTGCCCATCCCTGTAACTTCTCTGCTTAGCCCCAGAGCTAGGCTCATGGAAGACCTCAGAAAAGGCGCCAGTAAGCCTCTGGGTGCCGCTACCTACAACAACCCTCCGAACTCATTTTCATCTCCTTCCTGGGAAGTGACCTGAGCATTTATTCCTTTCACTTTGGTTGCTCACAAGCAAAACTGATCTGCTTGGAGCTGCTCTGGGAGACAAATCAAGCCCGGGGGATGAAGGAAATTTCTAGAATTAAAGGACTGAGACCACTGCCTCTCAGGCCACTGACTGAAGGGTATGATTCACCTGAATCACAGTTCTGGTAGCCTGGTAGGATTCTTAAAGAAAAAACAAACACAATGGGGTCAATGGTCCAACTTTCACTTCAAAAGAGGTTTTTTGGTTTCAGAATCTTACCCAGCCTACACCTAAGCTATGGTACAGCTAAGTCATGAAATCTCACCCAAAGGCCTTCTGGATGTGTGCTGAACTACTATCTTCACACTGGGCCAGTATTCCACCAGAATGTCGCCTCCATTTTTAGTTTATTGCTATTGTTATCAATTCTTTCTTCTATAGAAGGAAAAAATTCTAACTGTAGCAGAATTCTTTAATAATACACTCACCCCTTAGTATCCATGACATTGGTTTTAGACCCTCTACGGGGTTAGTTTTTTGTTCTCTGTGAGGCAAGCAGGCCCAAGTGAGACAGGCCTGTACTTGAAGCCATTGATTTCTCTAACTTCAGCTTGAATCTACAGAGAAAATGAGCTTTGGGGTAAGGTTTGCTTTCATGCTCAGAAATGCATCTGATATTCTGCTATGTTCAGGAGACCTTGCTATTATTGTATTTGATTTTTCTTTTTCTCCAGGAAGTTTGCAAGTGTCTTCTGGCCAAGAGTGAAGGCCGAGATCATGCATGACATCTGGGGCTCTGGAAGAAACTGCTGTTGTCTTTGAGGATGGAAAAGCCATGTTCCTTGTGTGGAGGTATGGAGGAGCGTTGACTACCCACCAGGCTTCCTAGAGTCCCTTGTGTTTTTCTCCATGGTTCTCAGGCCTTGCTTTTGGGGAAAACCACTTATGTCAGTCAGAAGAAAGACAAACTGACCTCTGATTGATGAACTGTGGCCATTGTCATAGTTTCTGTCATGGAGGCCTCAAGAGACAGCCACCAGAAGTATAGATGTAGATATAGAAATGGATTAAAGTCATCTATGAAATGTGATATCCCCAAGCTGTAAGAAGAAAGGACAGTCATTGTCTCTCACATTCAGGTTTGATTTCTAGAAAAAAAAAATCCCCTTTACATGACTTGGGACATGCAGTATGTTTTTATTATGCTATGAAAACAATCTGTCTTCTTGAACAACCTAGAACACAAATATGTTTCATTTTTAACATGATATCATCAAATGAGAAAGACAGAGTGATAAAGTGGAGTGCAGTTTGATTGGGTCCCACAGTGAGAACACAGCCTTTGTACATTCAGAGGACGGACGTATTTTCTGGACACATTTTCTACCTGTTCTACCCATACATGCTAAAGTCAGATGTTATTCAATTGTTCCCTCCATCCCTCCCCCACCCAGTCTATGTGTTGGATAACTGCCTCAGGGTGGTGATGTCAGATTTTTGTGGTCTTTAAGAGCTGTAGTCTAGACACAAATCACATCAAAGGGTGGACCTTGGAAGGAATTATGGTATTGTTCTCTTAGTAAGTTCTCAGGAGTATGAGTTTTGAGGCCTCTGACATCTCGTCTTATGGAGTGATAGTTTTCCAACTATTGTTGATGCCTTCTGCCACCATGCCCTCACCAGAGGCCAACAGATAAGATTATCCAATCTGAGATTTTTTGGTGCCCCCACAACTCATCAACCAAGTAGAACTTTATTCTTTATGTGTTACCTAGCCTCAGGAACTTTGTTATAGCAGTAGAAAATAGCTTAATGCAGTTTGTTTTTGACATAGGTAGTGAGATGAACAAGCACCAGAGGGGAACAGTATAAAGGTCCCCTAGGCATTTCAGGAATGGTTGATCTTCTCTTTCTGAGTCTTAAGATACTTTTTATATCAAAAGTATGGTAAATCCTTTGTAGTAAACCTTACAGCAAGAAAAATCTCTCCCTCATAGTGACACGTGACACTGTTAAATCTTTTGCTGCTGCCTTTGTGTAAAGGCATGTTCGTTATGCCCTGGCTTTCTGATAACCGCTCTCAGTGGCTCTCAGCTAGAGCTGTCACTAAGGAAACAGTAACTCCGGCTTTCCCATGTCTTTTCCTAGAGAACTCAGATATTTATGTTGTCTTCACATTAAAGTTTTTTTTTTAAAAGCCCTCCAAATCATAAAATTTTATTTCCGTTTTGTTCCCTACCGTTAGTTTTTTGTTTTGTTTTTTTTTTTAACCCTTTCAATACTGAGTACCTTGAGTAAAGCCTTCCTTAATCATCTGGAGAGACGGCTCTGTGATTCAGAGCATGGATTGCTTTTCCCTTAATCATCTGGAGAGATGGCTCTGTGATTCAGAGCACGAATTGCATTTGCAGGGGACCCAAGTTCAGTTCTGATCCCTGACATGGTAGCTCACAACTGTCTGCAACTCAAGTTTCTGAGGATCTGAGGCCCTCTCCTGGCTTCTGTGAGCACTGCATCCATGTGGAGCACATAAACAAAAAGGTGCAGGCAAAACACCCAGACCCACAAAAACAAAAGTTAATATGTTAAAAGATCTCAGCCTGGAATTGCTGATCAAAGAAGGGACGTTTACAGACGAGAGACGAGTAAACACTCCCGGTGTCCCCAGGTAGACCTTCACTCTGGAATATGAAAGGCACACAAAGTAGATTTTTATGTGTGGGTTTGCTCAGTAGTTTTAAAATCCCTCTTAAAGTAAGTTGTTCAAAGGTCTGTGGCTGTTTCTTTAGCATTGGCACCACAGTCTGTAGTGTGGCCCACCTGCACTGAAAAATAAAAAGAAGAAAGATATCCTTTCTGGACTTAAGCAATCACTCCTGAGAAAACTGCATTTGCTTTGCTTTCAGAGAGCTGACAAATTTGATGAGAACTTCACATCCTTGCCCAGCAATTTTGAAACTTATAATTTTTATAGCATGTATGTGTATGCATGTAAGAATTATGATTATTTTACATGCAAATACACAGAGGGTTGTAATGTATGTTTGTTTTCCTGTTTGGTTTTTTTAGCCCTGACTCTGGCCTGGTACCCATCATAAAACCCAGGCTGGCCTTGAAGTCACAGCAATTCTCCTGCCTCAGACTCTGTCATGCCAGTGTTATATATTTGCACCTCCACATCTAATTTATTCTTTTCTGTTTAATTTTTGTTTTTCTGTTGTCAGAGATCTCAGAAACTGAAGGATGGAGACTCATTTTAAAAACCACTTGGCACATAACAGAAACTGCCCAGACTAGGTGTTCTGCCTCAAGATAAACATATACAAATGCTAATGGTGTGGGAAAGACCACCACGTGAGGCACTCAGACTGCAGCAGACTTATAGACTACCCGTGCGTCCTTGGAGGTATAGGTTCTAGGGATAGTTTGTTTAAATAATTTGTTTAGAACTTGTTTGAAAGTCTTGGTTTATTTGTTCACAAACTGTATCTAAAAATTCAGTCTAAGTCCTAGTGTTGTTGTGAAGGTTGGAAATGATACTGTAAAACACTCAGCACTGTGGGTACATTCACCAAAAAGCCACTTACAAAGATATCAGTCATCATGGCTACTTCCCTTGGGCATTCCAGGAGAGACTATGCTGTTTGGGTGCATAAGATATGGTTGTGTGTGAGTGTGTGGAGTCCATAGCTTACAATGATCTCATTCATGATTCTGAAGTCTGAGATTAGCCTATGCATCACTGGAATGCAGACTGGTCACACGCAGCCATGGTGTAGCCTTGGGCATCAACCAGGGATCCGTGTGGACGAGCCATAATGAAGGGCTATTGGTTTATCCAAGAACTTATGTCCAAAAGCCCATTTGTTTGTTGTGATGGTTTGTATATGCTTGGCCCAGGGAGTGGCACTATTAGGAGGTGTGGACTTGTTGGAGTAGGTGTGTCACTGTGGGCATGGGCTTAAGACCCTCACCCTAGTTGCCTGGAAGTCAGTCCTCCACTAGCAGCCTTCAGATGAGTGTGTAGAACTCTCGCCTCTGCCTGCACCATGCCTGCCTGGACATTGCCATGTTCTCACCTTGATGACAATGGGCTGAACCTCTGAACCTGTAATCCAGCCCCAATTAAATGTTGTCCTTATAAGAGTTGTCTTGGTCATGGTGTCTGTTCACAGCAGTAAAACCCTAAGGCATTTGTGACTTCTCAATAAAGACACCTCTATTGCTACCTTTAAAGTGTCAAATACCCCAGTTTCTTATGACTTATTCCTCCAACAGAAGCATGATGACACCTGCACAAACTCTCCCTAATGTGACCTCAATTCAAATAGTAACTGAAGGGACTGCCAGGCACCAAAAGTCATGCTGATTATCCTACTGATTTCTAACTTGAGTTTTATTGAAAATGAGGTGAGGTTATAAATGATGCAAATGCCCAACTGGCCAACTGATACCACCACCCAGACTTAGGCTGGGGCAGTCAGCATCACACAGAAGGGAGAGTAGAGAGTGAGATCCACTCCATTCCTCCTGCATCTTCCAGGGTTGGCTCAATGCTCACCAGCATGCTCCAAACTAAATCTGTTTCCAGTGCCACAAACTGCGAGTCCCAAGTCGTCTGCCATGATGGATCTGTAAATCTTGAGCTAACCTTGCCTCCTTCACTGGGGCTGTGCTTTGTAGCCTAACTTTGCAGGACTTTCCAGGAAAGGTGATATAAATGGCTGAACCCCGCATGGAGATTCGATAGCCTAATAGTTTGTTATTCACAGGGTCTGTGCCTGGTTTGGTGTCTCTCTGAAATCATATCTGTTCTTTGGATAGTATCTTGTCTTGAATTTCAACTCTGCCTCAGAGGGTGGCAGGCTGCAGGAGGTTTAATTTGTTCAATGCTTACATCTTGCTTTCAGGGCTGGAGCCTTTCCTGACCCCGCTGTCCTCAATAAGCCTGAAGCCACCTTACTATGACACTGGACACATTACTTCTTTAACGAGTGGCATGCACAACTCCAGTCACACCCTTGCCACATGAATAATAGTTGATTTGCTGATTCCTGGTGGTAGTCTCACCAGCCCCCCCCCCCCATAACACACTTGCATGCGCCTCTCATGGCTTTTCTTCTGTATGCTCTTGTAATCATACTTCTGAACGTGTGAATTTCAGCAAGGTGGAGCAGTGTCTGTGCCATCTGTTGCTCCCCGTCTTTAACACATAACAGGCATCAAATTCTATAATGCAGGGAACTGTTGGTGTCAGCTTGGATTCTGACATCAAGAAAATGTCAAATGGAGGGAGGGAAGGATAAAAGTTGTCTCTATTCAAATGCCTTTTTCAATAATAAGAAATTGTTGCTCTAGTGTTTGATAATCAATAAAAAAAGGCAGAAACTATTTATTGAGCACCAGCACTTATGAAAATTAGCCATTTGCCATCTTAGGAATATATAGAAACACACACACACACACACACACACACACACACACACACACACACACACCACTTTAAGTTAATTTAGTTAATTATGGAAGAGGAAAAAAAAGTGATGTTTTCTTTCTGTCCTTTGTCCGAGGATCAGAGCTTTTGGGGTGAGGTAGACACATTCTCTTTGTCCAAGGATCTGTTTCTTGTGAAGAACACCTTTTTGAGGGATACTTTCAGCAAGGCTCCTGTGCACACTACACATGTTAATATGCCTAGTTAATGTACCGGGAGCATCGAGAGAGTGGACTGAGGTGTGGATTGCAGTCTTCTCAGTACGATAGCACTAAAAAGATTGCATTTCGACTTTAGTTGGCCGATCAGGCATGAGATATGCTTCAGTTCCTGTTGTTAGGCAATGCCCATGTGAGAGCTGGGGAAGAAAGAAGATTTCCATCTATTCTGTTATAACATCTGGATCAACCATGGAAATCACAGGTAAGGAAAGTACTGCAGACAGACCCTCCTACTTGCATGGTGAAATAACGTCCTTATTGTTCGTCTGAATATACCGTGTGAAGTGAGAATGTCTAATTTTAGTCCAAAAAGACACAGTACCTCTTAGAGCTCGGGTGAGTCCTAAATGCAGTTTTCTGTCATGAGAAAGTGTCTTAGCAATTAAAACACTGCCAGAAATACTCAGATGATACATGTTCTTATGTTGGTATTAATGGGGCAAATCGACTCCCCTCTTTTATTTTACCTTCTTTTATTTTGGAGCATTGTACGCACTTTCAAGTATAAAATCCAGGAAGAATGTAAGACCTGGCTGAGCCCAAGCCTGTCACATGCTAGCAACGGTGCCCTGCTCACATTCCACCTTGAGGTTGAGAGACTTCTGTGAAGATGTTGGAGTTGCATGGACCCATCAGGGCAGTGGCAAAAGACAGACTGTCACTGCTGTCCCTAGACCCACTCACATCTCTGCAGAGTGGCGCGTGCGTGCGTGCGTGCGAGAACAGCCAACCCAACAGTGGTTCTCAACCTTCCTAATGCTTTGACCCTTTCATACATGTTCCTCATGTTGTGCTGACCCTAAATCATATGATTATTTTTGTTGCCACTTCATAACTCTTATTTTGTTTTTGTTATGAATCATAATCATAATGCAAATATCTGTTACTTCCAATTCTTAGGCAATCCCTGTGAAAGGGTTATTCAACTCCAAAGGGGTCATGACTCACAGTCTGAGAACCACCGCAGTAGAGGAACTACGAGGTTCAGAAGAACTTCAGCAAGAAACTGAGTGGTCAGTGTTTTCATCATGTAATCTGCTGTCTGATTGGTCCCACTCTCTCTTACCTGTCTTTTTTCGAGACAGGGTTTCTCTGGAGCTCACTCTGTAGACCAGGCTGGCCTTGAACTCAGAAATCCACCTGCCTCTGCCTCCCGAGTGCTGAGATTAAAGGCGTGCACCACCACGCCTGGCTCAGAAATATATTTTAATATAATTTATAAATGCAAATAATACCATTTTAAAGAATAACATATAGAGCACATCAGCAGGGTTATTTTTCCATCCTCACTAACTTAAATTTTTTTCTCAATCAGAAAGGAAACCCCATGCACATTAACTGTCAGCATTGGTCATCCCCAACTCCACTCAACCCCTGTAAACTCAGATTTTGGCTCTACAGCCATTCCTACACGTTCCCTGAAGAAATTCGCATCACAAATCACAATCTCCTGTCAGTTTATATGTTAGGTTATTTGTGTGCTTTTGTTGTTTGATTTAGGAGTTCTTTACATAGCCATAACACACACACACACACACACACACACACACGCACGCACACACACACGCACACACACATGCACACACACGCACGCATGCACGCAGGCATACACGCACACACGCACACACGTGCACACACACATGCGCACATACACACGCATGCATGCACACACACACTCACATGCACACACATACACACGCGCACACACACACACACACACACAATTTACTTATTTTTTTCCTGTTACCTTTTATATTCTTGATTATTTCCTTTGAAGCACAAAATGTCTTAATTCTGATAAATTCCAAATTTAGCATTCTTTGAACTTTCATCAATTTTAGTACAGCAGCTAGAAAATCATTACCTGGCACAGCCTCCCTCCTAAAAATGACATGTTTTTAGCTCTAAGTTTTATTCTGTGATTAGTTGCACATTCGCTTTAATTGATTCTTTGACTGATACACATGGAAGGCAAACGACACCCATTGTATTCACAGTTCCCCTTGTCTGAATTACAGTCTACCAGTTGGGATCACCAGAGACCTGTCCATTGATGTCCCTCTCTCCTGACATGGTATGAGTTTGCTTTAACGGTTTTCTCTCCTCTCAGTTCCATGACAGAGTGAAACCCAGGAGTGTAAACTCCCACCTGTGTGCTTAATTCTTTCCACAAAATGCTCTTCCCATGAAAGCATTTCCCTCTCTGCTGCTTTGCTCTTTGATTTCAGGAATGGTTAAATGATACCCATTGCTGCCGAGTGGGTTCTATCCCATAATAGCTTTAGGGATTTTTGGTAATTGAAGCCTAGAGTTATAAAATTAAGGTGCTCGGTCTAATATTTCTGTGTCAGTAAAGCAAAGATAAGGGCTATGACTATCACCTATTGAAACAGCTAGATATTCAAGACATAAATTTGTTTTGTAGTCATCAACTGGAAAATTGCCTGTGCTTGCGTTCAGATTCTCCGCTTCAGCAGACAGCGGTGTCTGTTGAGTTGCTCCCTCGCTGTGCTGATTTCCTATTGAAAATGAGGACTGGTAATTATTTTCCCGTCTCAATAGGCTGATGCTCTGTGAGGAAATGGAAGACTGAACTAGGAACGGAGAGTGAGGAGAGCCCCGAGGGTCAGTGGTGCAGACAGATTTTCAGTGCTGCGTCATACGTGGTCTGATTAAAGAAAAGATTAGCATTTTAAGCACAAAATAAAAAGTCCCACAACTGTGAGAAACATGAAGACAGAGGAAAGGTATTCATGAGTTTTCCATCTCACTTGTGAGGATGTAGGACCCCCCCCCCCCTTGCGAGGAACTCCTTCCGGTCCTCAGGTCATGGGAGTCAGGGTGCCCCAGGAACTCGACAGGCCTTCTTGATGCAACCGCATGAGGCACTTTTATTGGCGGAGCTCCGGTTCGACTCATATCTCACGCAGGAGACAGAGGAAGTCGACAACCAGGCCCCAAAGTGGAACATTTGGTTCAGTCCCGGGAATGTTCCAACAATGGCCTGCCTGGGTGTGCCCAGGCTTGCCTCACTGTGCTCTCTGCCTCAGGCTTCCAAGCTTACAAACAACTATTTCTCTGGACATAAGTTTCATGAATCCCAGGCCTTAAATTTCATTTTAAATTTCATTTCCCTTCAAGGACAGTCTGGGAGTAAGTGGTTGAGACTGTCTCTAAATGGTCTCTTTTGTGTGAATTTTGCCAGCTGGTCACTCATGTTCTCTTTCCTAAAGCGAGGCTTTTACTATAGTGTTTAAAAGCTCAAATTTTAAGAAAGAAACTCCTCTTAGTCTCTCCCTTAAAAATGAACCCATATTCACTGTACAGAAAAAAAATATATCTGTATGATTATCTCATTATGAAACAAAGTACTGATAGTCAGATGACCCACTTAGGTCTGGTTTGGTAAAAGCTTGAAGAGTACGCTTTGCAGGTCCCTGAAAAGACATTTCAGGCACTTTCAGCATGGCAATTTTGCATCCTTTTTATTCTCAAACAGTAGCCACTGGATGAGCACAAGGGTTATCTCCTGAACCCATAGATCAGTACATCTGTCAGCTCTCGTCAGAGAACCTTCTCGCTGTAGCTCACAAGCGATACAGTGATCCACAACTGGTCTTCATAAGAGAATAAGAGGCTGTGTGGCACTTAGATCGACATGGGACATCTAAGTAGCAGTCCTCTCCCCAAAGCTCAGGGGTCTTTGAGGAAAGAGTGCAAGAGCCAAAAGATGTAGACGGCTCCAAGGAAAGTGGTTTCCCCATGTAAAAGGACAGTTTTACCTACAGCAAATATGACAGCATGCACAAGACCCAAGCAGGCAAAAATTCCAGCCTGGGGTGGGAATTGGGCACAGAGTCCTGCCCCTAGTTAAGGAGTGCCTGGCAATTGATAGTTATCGGAGAAGGAGTGTCATTTTTCTTCAACAGTAAACCCAGGTACATTGCTCACACTCCAGGGCTATCCATACCGAAGAATAGTGGGGCAACATAAATTTGACTTGGTGGGTTTTAAAGAGAGGGAGAGGAAGAGGGGGTGGGGCAGGGAGAGAAAGAAGGGGAGGAGGAGAGGGGAAGGAGAGGGAGAGGG
>NC_034612.1:41852245-41883649 GCF_900095145.1 Mus pahari | reverse complement strand
AAACCCTGTCTCGAAAAACCAATAAATAAATAAATAAATAAATAAATAAATAAATAAATAAATAAATAAAATAAAAAATAAAATAAAATAAAAAGTTAGTGCCTGTAGGCATGTGGGTGTAGGGCCATCTCCGGAGCTTGGGCAACCTCAGCTCTGCATTCCTAAAGCTGATACTCCCTCCCACAGCAGCTGATAGCATCTCAGATAGGGGTGGGACTTTGTGACCACCTCCTCCCTCTATAATGGGATTTTGTCTGGCTTATGCTTGCACAGGTCTTGTGCATGCTGACACAATGCTGTGAGCTCCTATGTGCAACTGTCCTACTGTGTGTGAGAACCATTACTTTACTGTAGTCATCAACGGTCTCTAGCTCCGACGCTCTTTCTAAGCCTTGGGAAAGTAGGTGAGATATGAATGTCTCATATAGGGCTGGGTGAGTGACTTTGTTTTGAAAAGCATGGCTTCTACAAGCAATCATGGTGACTTAGATTTGGTTTTGTTCATAACTGCTGAAAATTTACCAGTATTTATATTCTCTGTCTGTTTTAAAATACCATGTTCCTTTTGTTTAGGAATATTTATTTAAAGCCGGGTGTGGTGGCACATGCCTTTAATCCCAGCATTTGGGAGGCAGAGGCAGGCGGATTTCTGAGTTCGAGGCCAGCCTGGTCTGCAAAGTGAGTTCCAGGACAGCCAGGGCTACACAGAGAAACCCTGTCTCGAAAAACCAAAAGAAAAAAAAAAGGAATATTTATTTAGCATGTATCTTGTTTAATGCTAGGGTACCTCTCTCATTTGACTTTATTTGAGGGGAGTCCATCACCCTTGGATGCTGCAGTCCCTTTTCTCAGCTGCTTGTCTTTCTGTCTGAGGATACTGGAGTTAGGAGCTCAAATATAGAAAGGTAAGGCTTTCTATATTTGAGCTCACCTTTATTTTCCACTATCAAGTGAGTAAAAACCTCAAAAATTAATGTTAAGATGACAAATATCTCAGCATTCGAGTTAGTAACAGCAATAATATTTTTCCATGAATTTTATGAATATGAATTATTCATGAAGTGCCATTTGGGGTAAAAGTCAGCTCAATGATAAATTTGAGCCAGCATCAGAAAAACTACCAAAGAAAGCTGCAAGACAGTAGAGCTTCAGAATTTTGTCATGCTGTTTTAAAAAAAAAATGCCCTCAGTTTTCTTTGCTTGAATTCAAATTCTTGAAGTTTGTAAGTTAACAGCACATTAATTTTTTTAAGTTGGCATTGGTCTTTCTTGCTGAATTATTAAAGACAAAAACATCTAGAAATTTGCCAAGAAAGAATGGATTTTGTACGAGAATTAGTTAACTTTTCTTTTCCCTGCCCTAAGCAGGGAAGGAGACAGAAATCACAAAGCAATCATCCATTGAACCCACCAGACATATATTTAGCTATGCTCCAAGATAGTATCATTTGTGCCAAGAACCAGCCTTGGCTTGGATATAGGGGCTCCTGACTCGAAGTCACGGCACGGGTTATAAGCTGGTGGACCTTGTTCTGCTGAGACGGCTTTCCCAACTGTTCTCTGTGTGTTCTGCTCTAGACAACTTTTTCTTGTTATTCTAAAAACTCTCTGATTGAGACAGCTCTCTCTGCTAAAAATTCTAAAAGCTCTCTGGTTAGCTCATGGGTTTTCTGACCAAAGTCAGAAAAGCTGCTATAAAAAAATTCTTGGATTTTCCAACCAAGTCAGAAATCCTGTTAAAAAAATTCTAAAAGTAACTCTTGGGTTTTCTGATTAAAATCAGAAAGCCAGAAAAAAAAAAAAAAAAAAACCTCTAAAAGAGCTGTGTTTGCTCTTTAGAACAGCCGTCTCAGGATAGCAGCTAGAAACATTCTAAAAGAATTGTTGTTTGCTCTCTAAGTAGTCCTTGGGATTTCTGACCTTGGTTAGAAAAAATTCCAAAGGAGCTATGAAAAATTCTAAAATGGCTGTGTCTGCCTTCCTGGATTGTCCAACCCCAAAGAGAAATTCTGCTAGAAAAACAATTCCTGAAGAGCTATCTTCTATCTCCAGAGATCTCCAGATTGCTCTGTTCTTAGTAGAAAAATTTCTAACAAAGAAGTGCTATTTTTTTCCTGGTAGCTCATCTCAGGTTTAGCAAAGCCCAGTTTCTAACTTACATACCAGTTCGGTTATTTATTCCATTTTCCCACTTGAATCAGCATTCCATGACCTTAGCCCTAGACTAAGGTCCCAAGCTTTGACTCTTGCGGAGACACAGAAAGCACAAGCAGGAACAATAAGATAGCTCGGTGGGACGCCACCCTAGAATCCCTATTCTGACCACCACTGGACCTAAACTTGCTCTGTCTCAGGTTGACCCTGAACTCAGGAATGTGCCTGCATTTGTATCTACCTGTCTTTGCATCTCCTGACAAGCTGGATCATAGTGTAGTTGCCTCTGTTCCTTTGGACCAGTGAAGCTCCTTATACAATTCATATTACATACTTATATTTTTGCATAGTTGAGAAATAATATATTTTCAAACTCATGTGTTGAGAGTTCTTTTCCACAGCCTTAAGGGCTGTCCAGAAGGTCCCAGTGTTTCTCATTTTGCTAAAGACATAGACTTATCCTTGACTCCTGGACTCCTGCTGTTTCCAATTATCATGGAGTCATTAAAATTAACAAGAGGACATTCCTTGGAAGAATGCAAAAATATGTACATTATTATACAACAAATACCCACAGCAGCCACGGACACTCATGGAGGACCACACCCTGCTGGCTCTGTTCCAAGGGTGGGAAACCATATCATATTGTCCCTTACTTGGCTATGCTGGACTTTGCACATTTGGGAATGTTTATTTGGCCACAAGGAGCAAAGAGGTGACAGTGACTCATGCTGTTCTTGAGAGGTTCCCTGTTTAGACACTATCTGCCTAAGAACTCAGATAGCCTTGGAAGCAATGCCACCAGCAAAGCCTGCAGAGTCCTCCATCGTCTCTAGGGTGCAATGTTCTGCATAGCCCTAGCTTTACCTGTGACCCAGGCCCCTGGAAGAAAGGGTGCTGGGGAAAGATGCATTTAAAGATGCAAGGTGACAACAGTAGCCCTGTCCATATGTGTACGACAACTCTACCCTGCACAGAGGCCAGCAACAGCCATGCACACCTCTCCTCCAGACCTTGCATTCTCTCACCCCCTCTTCTACAATGTTCCCCGAGCCCTGGGTAGGGGTGGGAGGTTGAGTGGGGTGATACAGATGTTCCCATATATGGCTGATCACTGACAGTTGTTTATTCTTAGCATTTTGAACCGTTATGTCTCTGTGTTAACAGTGGCACACTATAGTAAGGTCAAAGTTGGGAGCAGCACAGACCCTCAGATCTATGGATATAAATATTTAAAAGGGAATTTGACAACATGACTGTTTAGCAAAACAACAGCAATTGATTTTTTTTCCCCAGGCCTATGGAATTCCTAGACGTAGAATTTGATTATATTTATGATATCAGGCATCAATTCCCTCCTATGAAACAAACCTCAAATAAAATCTAGAGTGGGCTTGGTTCCCCACCAACAGTCTTGCCAATGTTGGACCAGTAGGCACATCTTAACAACAACACACACACACACACACACACACACACACACAGGCAGCACTAGTTCGACTTAACAGGTTATTAAAAAAAAAAAAAAAAAGAAGGGCATGAAGCTGAGAGAGAGGAAGAGGTGTGTTGGAGAGGTTGGGAGGAGTCAGACGGAGGGAATGGGTAATGGATATAAGACACACAGACAAAAATCTCAAAAACAGCAGAGAATACAAGGTCACCTTTCTTAGACAGTGAGTTGGAGTTCAGCCTGGGCTGCATGAAACCCTGGCTCACAAAAAAAAAAAAAACAAAAAAAAACAAAAACCAGACAATCAAAAATCGTAAGTAGATAAATACTTAGGCATTATGTTTATAAATCACTCATGAAGTAAGCAAGATTTTTATTAAAAGGAAGAATGAGGAAGCCAGAGCCATTCAAGTCCTGCACCCTGTGTCTCCCTTTCTGAGTGTTTCCTGGAACAATGAATCTTCCACAATGAAAATGGTCAGAGAAGGCTGAGAAAGGAGTTCTGCAGCCAGTTGTAGACAACATTGACTGAGCAGTGAGCATGGGGTCCCTGGAAACACTGGAAAGGGAATGCAAATAGATGCAAAAGAGGAACCTACCCTGGAACCCCAGTTGATGCCCAAGGATAAACATCCTTGAAAACCCACAATTCAACTGTCACTGAAGGACTTGACACAAGACCTTCTGAATTGCAGGGAGGTCCTTCATTGAAAGCATGAAGCAAACCAGGTTCCTGTCACAAAGCTGGTGTCTCTTCTCGGGTCCTTTATTTTAGGGTTTGCATACAATTGCTCCAGAAAAAAAAAAAAAAAAAAAAAAAAAAAAAAACTTTGAAATCTTAGGCTGTCACAGGATGCTCTGTTTAGTTAGGACCTTCTTCTGGTCTCTGAAGGTGCTAGCATGCATGTGGCACACATATATACACGCAGACAAATAATGTCTAAATGTATAATGAAAATAAATACTTTAAAACAAAAGTGTCAGAAGATGAAAACAGGACTTCCACCAAGGAGAATGTCTGAAAAGACGATGAGAAGACAGCTGGGCTGCTGTTGTCAGCCGTTAAACAACCAGAGATTAAATCTGCAATTGGATACCTCAATGTAAGGAGCAAAATAGTTAAAGCAGGAGAGACACAATCACTCAGAAAAGTGAGCACGCACATGCCAAACCTACTCAGCAGCATCACTCTTACACATTTACCCTGGAGACAGAAAAACAAAACAAAGCATAATATACCCATCAACTCCTAGATGGGAATATTGATGGTACTCATAGCATCTCCAAACTAGAAAAAATTACGAACATCTTTCAGTAAGTGAAGGGTTAAACAAATCACGTAAGGCCCACAATGTGGAACATTACTGGGCAATAAAAGGAAGATTACAGGCAATGTGGTGTTGATATACACAATGCAGCAGGCAGATGAATGCCCTTATAAAATAAATAAACTCCGCAGTTCTTGGAACCCATGAACGTGCTACATTAAATATACAGCTAAAGTTTCTTCCCAACATCAGAAAAGGGAATGGATATTGCAATGAGGAAACGATCCTGTATGAGCTAGAGAAACCCAGTGAGACTGGCTCTTTTCTTGCTGGAGTTGGAGATATTTGGAATATGAAAAGCCAGAAGGCTCTCAAGCATGAAGGGGCTGTATTCACTGCTGCTGGAGATGGGTCACCTTGAGCCTAAGGAGGGTGCAGGCAACCTTTCCGTGCAAGGATTGGCTTCCCGGTGACCACTACCAGGGGCAGGGAGGGACCCTGCCCCACTGCTGAAAGGCCGACTTTGCTAAGGGCTCCAGTGACCTTGGAAGCGGTTTTATCAGCAAAGCCTCCAAAAGGTTGGTTCAGGCCTTGGGAGAGCCTAAGCGGGCAGCCTGGCTGACCCACTGCGTATTCAGGATAGCTCTATTTCATTTGGCAGGAAAATAATGCACACGACAGCTGGGATGGGCCCCAAGAGAAGTGTGCCAAGGAGGAAGACAAAGTCTTAAAAGGTTATATACTGAATGATCCCATTTATACTGTGATCCTCAAATGGCAGAAATTATACGGATGGAACACGGATTAATGGTTGCTGGAGGCCGAGGAGAGGGGGAGGGATAGGAGCATACTGAAACCTTGTGTTGAGAGGATTATTCTTGTCGCTTGGCTGCAGTGGTGGCTAAATGAATTCACATCTGTGACAAAACTGTGCACAAGCAAATATGTGCACATACCGTAGTACACACACACACACACACACACACACATGCTCACAAATGACTGCAGGATTCCAGTTTTTTCCCCCCAATAATTTCCCAATCTCAAGAGCTTTTATTCAATCACACCTGCACCATTTCTCTTGTTAAGTGAAGTAACACGATTGTAGGTTTTAAAGATTGGCACGGGAAGCTTCGGTGGGCTATTATTCAGATAAATTGCTTTGACCAATGTTTTATCACAGCAACAGACTGCAAAGTAGGACACGTGCTTATACATAATTATATGGAAATTCTATAAATAGTCTTTTATTCATGTTTCAATTGGTTGCTTTCCCAACCCTTGAGGTGGGTCCCAGTTGGAAGACATTCCGTTAGGCAACCAGCACGCCATGACTCTTTACACCTAAGCGGCATTACGCAATTCCCAGATTGCTTTTCGGGGTGTCCACTTGAACTGCTACAGCAAAAGACACCACAGATTAAATGACTTCGACATACTTTCATTTCTAACAGTTTTAAAACCTGGAAGTCCGTCCGCTGATTCAGGCATACCATCTTCTTTCTATAAATAGAAAAAGGGCAAGAGAGTCCTCTGGACTCCCTCCCATAACAACAGCACTTAGCTGGGCACGGTGGGATATACCTTTATTCCTGGCACTCAGGAAGCAGAGGTAGATTTCTATGAATTCAAGTCCAGCCTGGTCTACATAGCAAGTTCTAAACCAGACTGGTTCAAAACACTGACTAATTTTCGTTTGGTCACAGAGACATCAAGGTTGCCACCATACTGTGAGCTTATAAGATCAGGAGACAGTCCAATGTCCAAAACTGTTGTAGTTAGAATTCAAGATGTACAATGAAGAACAGCTAGATTAGAGGCTAAAGAGATGACTCAGGGATTAAGAACACTGGCCGTTCTTGCATATGGCCTGGGGATCAGTTTCCAGCACCCAGACGGATCCAGGCTTACAACCACCTGTAACATCAGTTTCAGGGGACCTGATGCCCCCTTCTGGCATCCTCAGGCACTGCATGCAGATACAGGCAGGTTGGCAAAAAAAATACTTGTACACATAAAAATAAATCTGCAAAGAATTTTAAAAGGAAAAGCTGTGTGCTTGTTCTGAGCATATTTTTGAGGTCACAAGTGGTTACAATGTTTCTGGCTTTCCTTCAGAGAGAAAAGGACAAAGGACAAAGGAATGTCTGTGATAGACATTCCTTCTCATTCTCCTCAGAGCTTCAGGAGGACATGGGTAGTATTATTCATCAAAACTAGAGAGTTGCGCTAGGAAAAGCCTCATAATCGAATCTCCAAAGGGAAGGGCCAGATGTATTCTTAAACAATTATGAAAAGAAAGCACATGTCCACAAGGAACCAGGAAATGCAGATATAATTGCACCAAACATTGTAAAACAGCATCTTGGAGTTAATTTGTATGGCATGTTTCAGTAGCAAAAATATGGAAATTTATAATTAATAAATATGTGTGACTGGGCATGATTTGGAGAGGTGGTTTGAAAGATCTAGTGGAGAGATTTTGGAGAGGCAGTTAAGCTCTGACCCTGACTGTGGTATTCCCGTCGCCTGTAATGGCCCACCTGTGAAGAGAGGGCCTCAACTAAGGAATTGCCTTCAGGTCATCTGTGAGGCATTTTCTTGGTTGTTCACTGATGCAGGAAGGCCCAGTCTACTGAGCGCTGCCGCCCCAGGACAGGTGGCCCTGGCATGTATAAGATCACAGGCTGAGCAAGCCATGGAGACCAAGCCAGTGATCAACGTTCACTACTTTAATTCCTGCCTCTAGGTTCCTGCTTAAACTCCTGCCCTGGCTTCCCCGGGTGACGGACTCTAAGCAGTAAAACCTTTTCTTTCCCAAGTTGTGTTTGGTCAGCATGGCCAACCACAGCAATGGAAAGCAAACTAAAACGTGACTTATTTTAATATTTAACTAAACGCTAACTTTGGTGTGTGCCATCCATTAGTTGGAAGCGTTCATCTCTAACTTTTTTGGAGAATAACTTAATCAGGCCTCCATGCAATGATGGTGCTTTGCAATGCACGTCTAAGTTTGTACTTGCAGGAACTACATGTGTGAATCAAGTCTCCTAACCAATTTGCTCAGAATAGACCATTGAGGTCACATTGCATTAGCCAAAGGAAATGGAAAGTAGAATTAATTAACCTCATAATATAAACTAGAATAAACAAATGCTGCTTCAATTATCTACTGCTCTGAGATGAGACTTAGGGGGCATGAATGATCTGAATTAAATTATTACATTATTACGCTGTTATTGAATTCTCCATGGCTAACATAGACAAACTCTGATTTGGAAGTCAAATCACATTGTCACATAAAATAATTTTTTTCTATCTATCATCTGTCATTCTATCTACCTATCTATCATCTATCAATCTATCTGTCTGATTGCCCATCTATCTTTATGTTTATTTGGGTCCAATACTGCTGTGGAATCCACACTGGATTGAATAAGGTTGAATATTTTTAATATTCTTAGAAAGTTCTGTTGTTTGTAGCAGTGATGGCTCTAGACTTCCCAATGTGATGGTTTTTGAAAAATTTAGAAAGTGTTTGGCTGTAAATACACAGAATGGTTTGCTTAGAGGATTGCAGATGTAATCCTCCTTCAGCACGCCTAAATGGTTGCTTCCAGGCTCCTGCAGCTGTGAAATTATATAGATGTCCTAGTCCTTTGTATAAGGTATGTTTACATAGATTAAACACATACATTGCTGAACACTTTGAATCACCTCCAGATTGCGTATGTGTGTGCAGGCAAGCACATGTGTGTTGTATGCATGTGTGTAAGGGTATGTGTGTGAGGTGTGGAGGAGGTATGTATTTGTGAGGTGTGCACATATAGGTGTATGTGTGTATAGAGGCGTGTATTTGTATGGTGTGCATGGGTTGGTGTGTGTGTAGAGTATGAATTGTGTGTGTTCATGTATAGATGTGTGTGTGTGTGTAGGGGTGTGCATGTAGGGGCATGTGTTTGGGTGGGGTGCATGGATAGGTGTGTGTGTAGAGTATGAGTGTGTGTATGTATGTTCATGTGCAAATGTTCTTGTGTGTGTGTGTGTGTGTGTAAGGGCATATATTTGTATGGTTGCGTGGGTAGGTGTGTGTGTAGAGTGTGAGTGTGTGTATATGTGTGTTCATGTGCAGATGCTTGTGTGTGTGCGTGTGTGTGTAGGGGCATGTATTTTTATGGCTGTATGGGTAGGTGTGTGTGTAGAGTATGTGTGTGTTCATATGCAGGTGTGTGTGTGTGTGCGTGTGTGTGCGTGCGCCCGCGCGTAGGGGTGGGCATGATTGCCCATCCATATGTCTGTGGAAGTCAAAGGTCAACAATGGAGGTCTTCCTCTGTCACTCCTGCTTACTTTGTTTTAAGACAGGGTCTCTCAATGAATATGGACTTTGTCATTACTAGCCTAGTCTGGCTGGCTAGAAAGCATCTAGAATCCATCTATCCCTGTTCTCCCAGAAAGGGGATTACAGATCATAGTCCCTGTTTTGACATGGGTCCTGGGGATCTGAACTCAGGTCTTGGTGCTAGTACAGCAAGTACTCTTATCCTTATCCATATCATCTCCCAGCTCCCACAGAATAAAATATAAATGCAACTGTTTAGCAAGCAAGGACAAGGGGCTAGTCTGGACATGCTCAGTATAGGCATACAGTTTCTGTTCTTTCACGTATTTTCCATCTGCTGCTGGCTGCATCTGTAGAAATAGAACCCTTGAGTACAGAACAGTGACTCACATCCCAGAGGAGAATCTTCTGCATCTGGAATAATTTCTTCTTATTTTTCCATGGGCTTTTGGGTTGGACATTCTATGGCTGCTGGGTTTTAATTTAGTGGTACCTATGCAGCAGTTCTTAACCCTGGGCAGGGATGTCTGCCTATAAATGTATAACTCACTTCCATACCTGCATTTTCTGACTGAGAAAGCTTCTGGGTGAGGTGCTGGTGAGCATTTTTAAGGGAGCCCGCCTTCTTGTTTTCAAGCTGTGGAATCCATGCCTGTGTTGTACTGGGCAGGGAGATGAGACGGAGACGCCCAGCACCTGGCAGGGATTTCTGCACCTGGCCTCAGCACTGGACATGGCTGCCGCAATTCTCTGCTGTCCTCCGCGCCCCAAGCAGCTGGAGGTGCCCCTGTGCTCCCAACAACCCCACAGAGGCTTCAGGCGTTGCCCAGAGCCTGGATATAGAGTTTAGCGGATGCCTAACTTCAGGACTGAATCTTGTCTGCAGATATAGAAATAGTCCCCCTAACATCTTCTTACTGCAGACACAGAAATGCTCCCCTAGCTTCCTCTTACTTCCTCTAGCACTTTCTTATGCTCCTATTCTTTAAAATGGCTTGTCCAGAGCCTCTCCCATAACGGCGGGCATGCATTTCCTCCTTTATCCTGCTGAGCTATTCCTTTCCGGCAGAATAATGGCACTATAAACGCGAACAGATACAAATCCATGTCTTGGTGTCTTTGGTACAGGCTTAACACTTTCACATCAAACCTACAAATGGCCTAGGGAGCCAGGGCAGTGGCTACTTTAGCATAAATGCAACAGCGCCACCTTGTGCTGTATATGGGGGACGATGTACCACCAAGAACACTCTTAATTAAACAAGATCATTTTCAGCGATAATTAGGATTGTAAAGATTAAGATAACAAACTGTAGAGTTTGGGCCTGGTTCTTCCTTCCAGTCCCATGCTCCCAGAAATAAGACTCAGATTCAAGATATATTTACAAATACCTTGGCCATATAGCTAGATTCTTCTCTGACTAGATCATAACTAAGGTAACACATTTACTTAAACCTACATTCTGCCACGCAGCTGGTTACCTATGCTCGGGTACCATGTGTCTGTCTTCTCACATCTTCCCAGCCTGATCTACTGCCTGGCTGTATCCCAGAATTCTTTCTCTCCTTAGATGTCTCATCTCCTATTTCCTGCCTTTGCCATAGGCCATGGGCTTTTTTTTTTTTTTGGTTTTTCAAGACAGGGTTTCTCTGTGTAGCCCTGGCTGTCCTGGAACTCACTTTGTAGACCAGGCTGGCCTCGAATTCAGAAATCCGCCTGCCTCTGCCTCCCGAGTGCTGGGATTAAAGGCGTGCGCCACCACGCCCGGCTTGGCCATGGGCTTCTTAATTGATACAATAAACAAGATATTCTCTCTACAACAAAATTTTCTATCTCGACAATCATCTTGAAAATTGATTCCAAGATCCTGAAAAGTTTATAGAGATGAAACGTAGCAAAGCTGGTGCATCTTGAGTTTATCTGGGCGTGGTCCCATGGAGTATTTGTCCTACAGAGCCCTAGCTGGCTGAGCTGTATGCTAAGAAGTACTTTAACTTTAGGTCCTAATAAGAGAGTTTTTATTCCATTTTCAGCATAGATGCAGACCTCATGGAACATGCCCATAGTACTAAGATAATAACTTTGAATTAAGACTATAAAAATGAAGAGAAATCATCCATAATTACTCATGGCCTTTCAGGAGAAATGACCACTTCAGCAGCACGCTGTGGCTGGACCCATTTTTAGAACAAATTTTTTAAAAAAGGTTTTGTGTTACAATTAAGTTGTTATATGATTCATAAAAATACTGAATTGAAGTTACAAGGCATAGGAAATGTAAAAGTGCTCATCATAAGCTTGGTGGGAATCCACCCAGAGATGTATGATGACAAATGTGCCATTTCCTATAAGCATAAAGAAAATGCTTCAAAGAAAGGCAATGTCAAAGACTCCCAGGGGCTGATCACCTGTCTGAGACTCTCTTGAATTCTTTTCCTGATCACTGTGAGTTCCCTGGGCCTGGGCATCTGAAGAAGGACCAATGGTCCTACCAGATCCCCAACACCACACCCAAAATGGCCTCTGTTACATAGAGCCAGCTGGCAACATGGCTGCCCATAACACTCTTCTACTTTCTGTTAGACACTCCCTGGGGTCTCTATGTCACTATAAATGCCCTCTCTTCACAGTAGTAGAGAAGCTTCTCTAATCTTCATCGGGCCCAAGTACTCGTAGCCCTCAGTCTTGGCGAGTGAGTTCTGCTCTGTCTTGTCAGTTGCCTGCAGAAGCCAGGCTCTGAGGTGATAGCAAAGTGTGTCCACGTAAAAGGAGCAAAGGGACTCTACACCGCATTCCAGAGAAAGGGACTCAGCTCTCACTGCCTGCTACTTGAGTTGCATGCCTACTAACTAGTGATTCTTACCCAAACACAACTTCAGTGTGGATTTAATCTGAGCCTTGGATAGATTGCAAACTGAGTTTATGGTTCTCTTCATTCAACAATGGCAGCCTATATGAATCCCATTCACATTACTTTTTTTTATTAAAGGACAAAAGATGACTATAATCTTCTTTGGCTGCCATGAGGAAATATCACAGACCACAGGGTTAAACAGCGTTTATTTTCTTTTTAAAAATTATTATTTATTTATTTGTTTGCATCCATGTGAATGTATGTTATGTGCATGTTGGGGAAGGCCAGATCCCCTGGGCTGAAATTACAAGCACTTTGGAGACATGTAATGTGGGTTCTGGGAACTGAACTCTGGTCCCTTGGAAAAGCAGCAATTGCTCTTATTGACTGAACCACCTTTCCAGCACAAACAGCAGCTTTTTTTCTTACTAAGTCTCTAGTGACAATGTGGTTTGGCTTTGCCTGGGATCTCCAACTGTAAGAGGCCTCTATACAGAAGTTCAAGTGTGAGTGTTGTGCTAAAGAGTTCACCATTATCTTGTAGACCTCCAATTTTGATGGTGACCATACCATTTACTCTCCACCCACATTGTGACTTTACTCATAGATATCAGATATGCTCCTGGAATGGAATTCTGAGAGTGAATCAGTGCAAATCAAAGACGTGGTGGTGGTGTGGACGGAACCTTCTATTTTCTACAGTTTTACTAGTAGTCTGGAAGAAAATAACATTCTGTGGAATGCCAGATTCTACGTCCATCAAGATCACTAGTCACCCATGACCCCACAGAGACTGTGATAGCATGAATAAGACCTGCATGGGTTTAAAGCAGACAAAACCCCAGCACTGTGAGGGGAAGTAAGCACAGAGTCCTACCCCTAGCCAAGAAGCTATTTACAATAAACGCCCTGGGAAAAAGAAAATCAGCTCTGTCTAGTGTGGCATCACTGTGGATTTCAAGTACACCTCAGGGCTGTCTGGTGGGTGGGGAGGTGGGGAAGATCTGGGAGGAATTGGAGGAGAGGAAAATATAACCAAAATATATTGTATAGAAATTTAATAAAGGATAAAGGAAAAAGATAAGTCTAATCAGTGTGTTAGCAAAAACTCAACATCCCCTACTAAGGTACTTAAAAGCCCATTTTTTTTAAAAAAAAAAAGAAAAAGTAATTAATGTTCTTAAAAGAACAAAAACCAGTTTAGTTTTATGTATTTTCTCATAACCTTTAGCAGGTTGCAAAGCTTTGAGCCTCAGCTGGAGTCAGCTATGAGTAGGGTTGGCACACAGACCTGTACATCACACACTCAGACCACACTCTACACAGACCTGTACAACACATACTCAACTCATACTCTACATACAGACCTGTAAAATATACACTCAATCTACACTCTACACAGACCTGTACAACACACACTCAGACCACACTCTACACAGACCTGTACAACACACACTCAGACCATACTCTACACAGACCTGTACAACACACACTCAGACCACACTCTGCATACAGACCTGTAAAATATACACTCAATCTACACTCTACACAGACCTGTACCACACACACTCAGACTATACTCTAAACAAACCTGTACAACGCACACTCAGACTACACTCTACACAGACTTGTACAATATACACTAGCCATACTCTAGGGAGCTTTTTAACTGCCAGGCCAATTCGGTGAAACCTGTGAATCCAGTCCCTAACGACATGGAGGTTGGGGCTGTGGGGCAAAACCATACTGAAAGTTTGAAAATGTTGCAATGTGATAGGAACAATGACCATGAAAACAGTCAGAGGCACTTCCACAGAGGAGACTCCTCCTTTTGTCAAGGGCAGCACAAGCATGTTCTCTTCTCATGGGTTCTAACTCACAGTCCACACCCAGGGTGCCCTTATGCATCAATGTCACAAGATCTACCTAAAGGGCAGTTGGGACAGAGCTTTTCCAAATAGTGACAGAGCGTCCTTACTCTTGATGGGTATGATAGTGGAAAAATGAATCCCTTATACAAAATTCTATGGCCTAAAGCACACACTTCAAATTGGCCGTTGGTCTGTGGCAAGTATCCATGGACCACGGATTGAAAACCCTTATGTGGAAGAACAGGCTTCTTGTTCTCAGAAGGAAGGTGGGGGGAAAGTGCCTGGGACACACCCATGAACAGCATCAATAATTTCCAAAAGGCTTTCCCAGAATAAAGATGGCTGCTTGGCAGGACAGAGAAGGTGTGAGAGAGACAGGCTCAGCCCTTGGCCCCGAGCATGCAGAATCTAACTTCATCCCTGGCTTCCCTCCCTCTCATCCACACTCAAAGGCTTGCCTTGTCCCTCCAGCCTGGACTGCGCTGGCACAGCTCACCACTGCCTCAAGAGTAAGTAAGCTGGATCGTGTACAAATGCAGCTTCAGTCTTGTTCAAATGAAAGGCATGGTGCCAGGCAGAGGAGATCTTGTTATCAATCAGCCTTGATTTGAGGAGGGTGACTCTGTTGGTGGGGCTGTGCTTGAAGTAACCTTTCAGATGAAAGTCAAGTACCATCAGCAGGCATGCGTGAAGATTCTTTCAATCATGCAAAAGACTGTGCCTTCTTGGTGTGAGAGGCAGGGACTGGAACCAAATATTATGCTATCTTGGTAAACGGTGTGGAGCTCCATCAGTTTGAAGCCAGGCTCCTGCTCACAAACTGAGCTGGTAATGGGGACCTTGGAGCCATTTGAGATGTTGAAGCTGGTGTCACTAATTGGTCCAATTTGACATCAAGGGCATTTGAGTGGAATTTTGCTTTTAAAAGATGACACTGTAGAGAGAAGATCCTCTGGGCATCAATTTATCAGTCTAATGCCCCTCTAACATGGCTAGTTGTAGGATGCATTGCCTGTCATAGACAGTTATCTACATAACACACAGGTCCTTCAGCCATCCCAGTCCTCTTTGGGGGCCTTTGGGATGTGACGGATCCCTCTAGCTTTGCTGAATACCCCAGTGTTATTTTCTGTTTGGTAATTATGCATTCACAGTGACATTTGCTGAATATCCCAGTGTTATTGACTGCTTGATAATTATGCATTCATAGTGACATTTGTTTTAGTACAGAAGTCCATTTTTCCATTTTAAAATTTTCTCTAAAAAAAAAAAAGCCCTGAAAATACTTTCCTGTGTATAATTGTTTTGCCTGTGTGTATGTCTGGGCAACACATGTGCACAGTGCCTGTAGAGGCCAGAGGAGGGCACTGGATCCTCTGGAACTGGATCTTCAGATAGTTAGTTGTAAGCTACCATGTGGATGCTGGTAGCCAACCCAGGGTCCCCTGGAAGAGCAGCCAGTGTCAACCAGGAGCAGTCAGAGCAACCACTGAGCCACCTCTCCAACTCCCTCATTTTGGTTTCTGATTAAACCTTTAAAGCCATCTCTACAATAGTACATTATTTTTAAATTGTGAAGCATTACAGTGTTTATCCATATGGGGTTTGTTCCAGTGAGAATGGGACTTCAGCTCCCTTTGGATCTATAGGAGCTGTGTAACCCTGGAGAACTCCTTAACTTCCCCCAGGCTTTAGTTTTTCCTCATTCGTAATGTCAAATCATCTCAGTAACTGCCAGTAGAAGCTAAAGACTTAAAGCAGTGAATATGTGTTAGCTCCCTCACCCGGTGTGTCTAAGATGCCCAGTAAATGGCAGCTGGCAGAACATGGCCATATCAATACTGGGTGGAATGAGCACATTTCATTACACAGTGCTGTCTTTCTGCAAAAGGATGACCCTGCGTGCGCTTGTCTGGTGTATATTAACATTCCCCCACCCACCACAGGTACACAGGAGAGAGAGTTTGTTAGTTTGACACACTTGAGAGCTGGGACTCTGTAGGCATGAGTGTGTGGGCACTTGCTTGGTTGTTGATTAATGTAGGAGGCTCTGGCTCACTATGGGCGGTGCCACGCCTGGGTGGATGGTTCTGCGAGGTTTAGGACAGGGAGCTGAATGTGAGTCTGGAAGCAAGCCAGTAAATAGTGTTTCTCTGTGGTCTCTCCTTCAGTTTCTGCCCACGGGCTCCTGTTTTGACTCCTCTCTTCTATGGATTGAGTGTGGATTAAAAAAAATCTCACCTTATATTCCACAGCCAACAAACAGTAAAACTGAAAATGGCCCTGGGAAGTCTGCCTTCAAATGGCCTTTGTTAGAAGCTCCATGCTCCCACTCTACTGAAAAGAGAGCTAAGGAGGGGGTCCACCCTCCCCTTACCCTAAACACAGGGTGATACACACATCAGTCATCACATTAGAGACTGAAGGAAGGCTTATTAAAATGAATGACTTATCCAGGACTAAAGGACAGACTGGCACTCACCAGTTCACACCAATGCAAATGAGTTGCCAATATTTTCAGCTTTCTTGGCTCTGACACATTATAATAATAGTAATAATAGCAATAATAGTAATAGTGATAGTAATATAATGACAACAACAACATGCTATTCATGTATTTGTACTCTGGTGCTCCCAGAATGCTCTCTGATGATCTGCACATTCAATCACACATATATTTCTAGTCCTTGTTTCAATTGTGATGTTCTCTCTTCTCATATTTGCTATCTCTTTGGCTTCTGGACTTGTAATACAAAATTGATGGTTACTGACTTAAAGACTGTGTCATCAAGGTAGATAGATGAAGGGGCTAATGGGACTTCAATTTCAGGAGAAGGTAAAGGAGACACAGCATCCTCCTACTTAAATTCAGTATGCTTCGTGTAGTGTTACGTAAAAAGATAAGGGGAGACGGAATATGTTTGGTGGATGTGCAGTCAGGTGTGGGGAAGGGGGATGCCTCTGCAGGCACATGCTGAGGCATCCCTTCCCTCTAAGGGACCTGCCACATGATGGTATAGTATAGAATAGAGTTTATTCAGGGCATGGGGAGGGGAGTTGAGGGAGTAGAGTAAGAGAAAGAGAGAGAGAGAGGGAAGAGGAATAGATGCTGGCCATGAGCATGTGCAGAGAAAGTGGGGAAGGGAGTAGAGAGAGTGGGGGAGCAAGGAGCAAGGGGACAGAGCAAGAACAAGAGAGCAAGAGATCTAGGAGGGGGCAAGCAGCCCCTTTTATAGTGAGTCAGGCACTGTGGGCGGAGCCTAGACTAAATGCCAACACTTACCCGAGTTTCCACCTGTGGCATTTCCCCCATCTTTGAAGTAGTGGAGCCCTTTGAGCCTTGATCAGACCTTCCTTCCCATACCCTTCATTCTGTCCACACTTTTCTAGCTGCCTCTTCATTCTTGAAATTTGATGTCTTTCTACATGCTCACTCTAGGAGCATCATCTACCTTGATGATATTAACAGACTTTAAGTCAACTGTAACTTTAATTTTTTTTTTCAAATCCTATTTTTAATGATGGTTCTTAAAGGCTTTAACCTTCCTTGTAACCTACCACCCAACAGAGGAAGTGGAAAAGAGAGGAAGTAGACCTGTGGAGAAAGGTTCTTTGGAGCAACTCCCTTCTGTGTTGTCTAGAAATCAACAGTTCAGTTCACAGGCAAGCAGGCAGCGACAGCTCAGTCCACTCACAAACACCTCACGGATCCACTAGCCGTCCACTTCAACAGAGTCGAGTTAGCAACAGCAGTGACATGACCTAGCAGAGACAGCCAGGCCTCAGCCTCAGCTCCAGTCAGCAGGAGGGACCAACAGGAACACCACAAGTTCTCAGCTGTGCCTCTCTCAGGGAAGTGAAGATCAGTGAAGATGCGAGACACACAAGCATTGCACAGCTAGCTGTCCCAACAAGCCAAGCTGTCTCTGTCACTCTGTGAAGTACTATTTATACCCTTCAAACATCACATGTCCTCCATATGCCTTGCCTCAACACGTGCATTCAGTCAGCCTGAGTCCTTGGAAGCGGCAACAAACTGCAGCACAGCACTAGAAGTTTTGGGGTGTGTTTCTCTCTATGGGATCCCGACAAATGCAGCTCAACTACGCAATGTAAGGCAGAACAATATACGTGTGCCATTAGCAAAGAAATCTTTTATCATGTGTCCTTTCATGTGCTTGCCTTAGTAGAACATCCTCTCTCCTGTGTCTACTTCAGTAAAACTTTCCTTTTATGAGTGTGCCTTAGCCTTTCACACCTGTGTCTATTTGAACATAACGTTCCTTCACTGTTTGCCCCAGCAAACCATCCAAACAACTTTCCAAAGAACCCTTAAGTTTCCATTTCAGTCAATAGCCATCCAATTTGCATTACAAGTCCAGACAGTTCACTGAATGCCAAGGTCAGTTGTTTACTTAATGTTGAATTCTTTTTTTTTTTTTTAATATGGAATAGAGTTTATTTAGGGCATGGGAGGGGAGTTAAGAGGGCAGTAGAGGCAGGGAAAGGCAGAGAGAAGGAGAAGGTAGAGAAGTAGAGGCTGGCCATGGCCATGTGGAGAGAGAGGAAGGGAATGGGGGAGAGGGAGACCAAAGGACAAGAAGCAAGAGGCAAGAGAGTGAGAGCTAGTGTTGAATTCTTTGGGATAGCATTTAAAATGTAACTGAAGTAAATACCTAATTTAAAAAATTGGAAAAAAAGAGAGTATTTTAAAACATTTACTTTTAAATTTTTTAATCATGTGCCTCTATGATTGTCCATGTTTGGGTCTGTGAGTGTGAGTGCAGGTGCCCATGAAAGCCAGACTCATCAGACCTCCCTGGAGCTGGAGTTACAGGCTATGATGAGCTGCCTGACCCGGGTGCTGGGAATCTGGATATGAAACCGAACTCAGGTCCTCTACAAGAGCAGTTAATGTTCTCACCTGCAGAGCCATATCCCCAGGTCCCCATTATTTAGATTCTTGAAGGATACCTAGCTCTTAGTCGGCCTAAAGCTTATCTCCTTATCCCACCCCAGCACTCCAGTCTCTCCAAATGACCACTAGCTCAGTAAACACTCTAAGCAAGTATAGATGTCAGATTATATATAGATGCTTGGCTTCCCTAGCCACTGTTAACCACCTTCCTGTCTTTATTTCTTTTGCCACCATCTTAGTCTAAATCCACCCATTTAGCCTCAGTTATAATAGCTTCACAATGTTCTCTCTTTATTCCCTCTTTCAGAACTCCTCTGTTTTAGTTCAATGTTCTTTATATTCCAGCCAGCTCTCGTATTGGTTCCTCTCTTCATTTTCCTTCTTACTTTAAAATTTCAGCAATAACATAGCCATCCTGCAGGTCTCTGCTTGGACAGCTTTTCTTCAGAAGAGATGGTCTTTGGACCTCTGCCACTGTTTTGTGTATTGAGCCTGTTTGTGAATTTCTCTATCTTTCGAGGCATTTAACATTGCCTGCCTTACAGGCTCTGTAGCATGATGACATCATCAGATATTGTCACAGTTTTCTACTGTGATGGTCTTGAGAAGATTGCACTTTGACAGTAATAACATCCCGTGCCCAAGGTGGATCAGAGGTAATCTTACATGTTTTCCTGTTTTGAATTTGAACAATGAGACAATATTCTCAGTGGGGGGGGGGAGGCGGTCTGATGAGTTAACACAAGGTCAAAGCAGGAGGAGAAACTGCTATAGAAAGTCTCCAGAATTGTAACTCCAAGTCATCTTTCTGCTTAGATAAAGCAGAAATAGATGTTCATGGAGGTTGAAAAGTCATAGAAGGATTGATTCCGTCTGAAGAATGTCTAGAGAGCAAGATGACAGCACTTTAAGAACAGTGGCTGAGGAATTATGCAAACAAATGTCACAGATGGCTGTAGATACCGAATGCTCTCTGCCTCACACAACCATACCCACCCTCAACCTCCATAGTGGTACTGTTAAATACAAACATATCAATACACGTCTGTGAGACAACTTTAAAATAACAAGCATGCACATTTATGGAGGTTGGTGTTAGCCCTATTAGTCTTCTTATAATCATTGCCATCTAAGTTATCAGTTTTAACAGCCTAATTCATCTAATTGCTTATGTTTTATATTCCTGTTATTGATAGATATTTTAAAACCTCATTTGTGAGCAATTAAAATGTACTTTTACATTTCTAAATTTCATTTTCTATTAAAGACCTGTTCAGTGATATGCCACAAACATTCTATTTGTATGCAGGGTTCACAGCTACCAAAGGGTTCAGGGATATATAAGTTGAGCTATTCTTTGGGTTAGAATACTGGGACTCACATGTTATTCCTCAGAGATACCCAGAAACATTAAAGAGCTCCTGTCAACGTGTCACTGAGGATCTTCCCTAAGGTAGCTATAGCACTGGGCTTGGGGTTGAGCAGAGCTGGGTGGAGATTTCATAAAGTCACACTTCTTGGCTGCCAACTGAGTAAAATGTAGTGACATCAGGACAGTAACAAAAGCAGGTTCAAGAATGGTCTTGTGAAGATCATATGCTCCGGTATAGGGGAACGCCAGGGCCCGGGGAGTGAGTGGGTTGTGAGCAGGGTGGGGGGAGGGTAGGGGGGACTTTCAGGATAGCATTTGAAATGTAAATGAAGAAAATATCTAATAAAAAAAAGAAAAAAAAGCTGGGCATGGTGGCCCATGCCTTTAATCCCAGCACTCGGGAGGCAGAGGCAGGCAGATTTCTGAGTTCGAGGCCAGCCTGGTCTACAAAGTGAGTTCCAGGACAGCCAGGGCTATACAGAGAAACCCTGTCTTGAAAAACCAAAAAAAAAAAAAAAAAAGTGGGGGCAATTGTGGCTGACTGTGCATGTGAAGATAATCTGTTACTGTCTCCAGGTAGATTCAGGTGTCCCATAAAGGGACGGGTACCCGGTGAAATGGAGGGCACAATTGTAGGGTTTGAGGGTCTAACCCAATCCATCTCCTAGGGTGAAGTGACCTGGAGGGAAACCTCCGTTAACCTTCTAAATGTTCTTCTGCAAATGACTGAACGTCACTTTGCTCACCATCTCCCAGATTACATATTTAAAAATTGGCACCAAGAGATACAGCATTATTGTGGCATTTGCCTATTTGCCTAAAGTCACAGGGAGCTGGCTTTTCAGTAAATGTTAAAAAATGACTAAGGCAATCAGCTAATGGGAGAAAAACCCTAATGTTACATAATAGGTAAAAAATAAGGATGGGAGGTGATTTCATCATAATTAATATAATAACTCTAGTATGCAATGCCAGTAAGTAATGGCAGATGTATTTGTAGGCTTATATTTTTTACAGCCTACTTTAATAAGGATTTAACCTCTCTTTTAGTCCACCGTACACCAGACATAGTAGAAGAGAAAGATTATTAGGATATGGGGGAGGTGGGCCTGTTCTCAGTCAGGTCTGCTAGGAAACACTAAATATGAACCAGCGGTCCTGTCTACTCAGGATACCACACACGCACAAATCAGCAAGGGTCGTTTAATCCAGAATAAACTGCAAGGTTTGCCAGTTGGCACGAGTCTGCAGAAGTGGTAAGAAGCCACAGGAACCTCATGAGAAGTTCTTTGGTGAGTTTCCTCTCTATGAAGCTGCCACAAGCTCAGCTCAGCTGTGCGGTGTAAGACAAACCAATAGATGTGTGTTGCCAATGAAGACTAGTGAGGTGGGGCAAAGAGAACCAATTCTCGAGCTTCCACTGTCAAATTTATATTCTTCCTAAACATCATGTGCCTTTTCATATGTTTGCTAAGGCAAACCATCCTTTAATCTGTGTCTGCTTCAGTGAAACTTTCTTTCATGTGTCTGCTTCAGCAAAGCATTCTGTGTGCCCCAGCAAAATATCATTTGGCATAACTGACTTGCCGAAGAAACCAGAAGTTTCCACTTCATGTACTTAGTCACTGAATAGGCTAAACTTATGAGGGTATAAAGCAGCTTTATTATTTATCATTGTTACCTCTTAATCTTCCTGTGTTGAATGGCATTTTCACTACCTCTAGATGAAATCCAGGATTGCCAGTGTACTTTTTCCAGGTTGGAATAGTCTAGTATAATACAAGACCATATTCTCCTTCTCCCTAATATGGGAGCCAACAGTACTTCTACTTTCATTCTTTTCCCATCTCTCAGGACCAGCAAAGGTGGTTGATACATTGCATGTCCTAGCTTGACTGTGATGGGGTGAGATTATATGACCTCAAATATGGCATCTTTTCATGCCATTTTTGACTCCTCACTTTCTTCTCCCTTTACGTACGTCATGAAAACTAGGAAGGCTTATGACCTTGCTCTGACACTGGTTCCAAGAACTTCCTATGCAAAATGCTATCCCGTGTCCAGAATAAGGTGCCGAAAACGCGGAGATGCTAGGAAGGGTATTAAGCCGGAAACTGGAAGAAGCCTGCCTCATCTCTGTTGTATCAGGGCCACAGGTAAGATCAGGATGGGTATCACTTTTTCAAAAATCCTCAGCACTAGTGTGGTATAAATCTCCAACCCCTTTAAACCTGTGTAAACAACATAAATTCAGTTACAGTATTTATAAGCTGCCTCCTTAGACTGAGCAGATTCACCACCACACTAATCTATTCCCCAGCTATGAGATCCCGTGCTACTTATGGCATCTCCAGGCCATGTAGCTCTCTTCTCCATCTTCCTTCCAACTCTTCTTCCTCAGTCTTCTTCCGCTCTATCCCTCTCTTGACCCACTCTCTAAAACCTTTCCCTTCAACTGCCCGATTGCAGGGTCTAGCCTTTATTTGACCAGTTCAAATGGGGGGGGGGAAGGTTCACATGAAATCACCTGAGTATATGGTCAACTCCTTGTCGGGGCAGCCCTTCTTGAGGAAGCAGAATTAACATCAGAATATAAACAGCACCAGAGCAACCCACAACACACTAGAAACTTCTATAACAGAACAGAGTTGGTGAGCGTGTGTGCATGGTATAGTACTGCTTAATCCCATTGTGTCCTTGTTAAACCTGTGTCTACCCAGTCCTTATGGTGCATGGTATTTAGTGATAATTATTATCTATTTGGGGGGCATCTGGTGATATTTTAAGACAGCAAAAATCTTTTTTATTTCCTGTTATATGTATTTGGCTAGAGGCCTTGTACCTTGTCATGGTAGCTGAATTCTCCGTGTCCCTGTAAGATCCCGTTTTTGTTTTTTTTTTTAAAACATCAATCATGGCGGAGCCCAAAAAGCATGGTTGGTGACAGACATCATTGAGATCACTAATCATCTGGTCTTCAAAGAGGAGATTATTATGGATTATCTAGGTAGAGCCTGGATGCTTAAATTGGAAGTAGAAGGTGAGTGTCACTCAAGAAGAGGTAATAATAGCAGAACAAAGGAGAGACATTGTCTTGGAAAGGAAGGAAAACTCTTGAGAGTCAATGTGTTACCTTGCCAGTGTGGGAGCTGGAACCTGGGTCCTGTAGTCACATGAAACTAAACTTTGTCAATAATTTAAGCAAGCCGATATCCCCCTAGCATGTTCCAATACAACCCTAATTTGCTGGCGCAGTTTTGGTTTTGTGAGACTCTATGCAGAAGAATCAGTCAAAGCAAGCAACCTAGACTTCCTAGAACACTGGAAGATAATGTGTGTATGTTGCCGAAGCAGCTAGCTTCATGAAGCTGTTGTGTACACTCCCTCCAAAGTCATTGCCTCATGCATATAGCATCTCTGTCCTGCTCTTTCCTATAGTTGATGTGAGTCAGGAAACGAGAGATGAACAAGCTCTTTAAAATGTTTAAACATTTATTTTGATTTATATGTGTGTGGGAGGGATGCATGGACACATGAGTATAAGTACTATAGGAGGCCAGAGGGTATCTGATCTCCAAGAACTGGGATAACAGGCAACCTGGGTGCTAGGATCTGAATTTGAGTCTGCTCCAAGAGCAGAAGGTATTAACCATGAGCTAATTCTCCAACCCAACATGCGTATGAACCCTTTTATTGGATGCTTTTGAAGAAATTAATCAGGGAGTGAAAGATTTGCATATACCTTAAAATCTGTAACCCCATGTGGCAATGACCTTTTCTATAGCTGTGTCTATCTATCTATCTATCTATCTATCTATCTATCTATCTATCTATCTATCTATCTATCATCTATAGCTATAATTCTTCTTAATCATCTATTATTTGTTACACCATCTATCACTCATTCTATTAATGATGTATATACCACATGTATGATATATAATGTATTATATATATATTATTTGTCTACCTACTTATACATTTATTTGTAGTGCTGAGGAGCAAACCCAGGGATTTTCATATGCTGAGAAGCTATCGAACTACTGAGCTGAATGTCAGTCTATTTTTTCCTATTTGAAAATGACTTATGCACCCTCTTAGGTCATTAGAACAAAACAAAATGATAACCATACAAACCAGAAAAATCCCTGTGAAATCAAAATTTGATTTGCATTTTTTGTCAGAGCCTCTCTACCTGTGGATTTTCTCAGGCCTTTATCTGATGAACCTACACAGTCAGAATAAGGAGGTCATTGGAATGAATGAAATTTGAATGAAGAACTTGGGATTTTCAATCTTATCTAGGGTGTGTCAGAAAGATCAGAGGGTTGTAAAAAGACTACCTGGAGGGCGGGGGAGTGGGGGGAAGACGTTTGAGAAAGGAGACCCATAGCAAGCCCTAGCTGCATGACAGACTGAAGTCATGTGTTTATCAACTTGATTGAGAAAAGCACCCCTGGGGTGCACTGAGACAATTAAGTCAGGAGGGCTGACCTAATCAATGGATTAATCCCTCAATGGATTCATAATCTGTTGACATTATCCAGAAGGTAAAAGGAAGAAGGTGAGAATGTAAACAATTGGGCGCATGCCTTTCCCAGTCCCTTCCCCATTAAGACTCTGCTCCCTCTGTTTTCTTTCCATCTTGATGTGAGCCAGTCCCCTTCTCTTTGCTTCTTTCCTGCCACATTTGGCCTCTCTGTCATGTGTCCCTGCTGTCCCAATGTCCTGTGTAAGCACACGAGACTGAACAGCCATGTACATTCTCTGAAACACAAGTCCAGATTAACTCTGCCACCTTTGAGTTATTTCTCAGTCATATTGTCATAAAGTTGAAAAGGAGCTAATACGGAGGTAGCCATCTGGCCAGAGAACCCTATAGAGTGACTGGAAGAATCAGAGAAGTTCTACATGTTTTCAGAGTCCTTTGCGCTGTTATAGAAAGAGGAAATATAAAGACAGGCCTCATTTGAAATCATATGCTGTGTAGCCCTCTGGTTCCCTTTGACAGAGACAAGAGCACACATTTCCTCATGATCTGGGCCTTTTGATTTGTTAGGGAATCAGTGAGTTTTTGCTCATAAATGAATTTGACTGAAAGGCATCCACCTTTTCAAAGCATTCTTATCCTTGCTCACATGCTAAGTAAATCAGTAACTGGGACATCATCCCCTGCTTACTACCTATCCACTATGACACCTCCCATTACAGAAATAGTTTTAGGAAACCATTTAAAGATGTCAGGAAGCTGAACTCAGTAATTAAACACAAAATGCGGGCATTTCAAAAGGAAATGTGTGAGAATTCAGAAGGAAATAGTGAGAATTATCTCCCTATTAATTTTCTGTTCGTAGTGTGAAGTGGCCTTTAACCAGGACTTTGTCAAAGAAACATGGGCTGTAGGCATACTCTGTTGGCAGTTTATTTGCACCTGAAGACAGACTTCTGTAACCCTACAAAGATGTGTAACTTTGGCTAATTCCATTTTTAAATTAACACTTGTGATTTGAGCAGAAATGCAATAAGAGGAAATTCTGGAAAATGGAGGATATTAACTAAAAATGCTAAAGAGAAATCCAGAGAATAAAACTTGGAAAAAGGAGAAAAAAAAAGTCATGACATCTTTCACTGTATCATTCAGTGGCTGTAATTTGGCCACCCATATCATGAAGTATCCACAAAGGGCTGTTATAGAAGATGGTAGTGGAAACAGTGAGGCCATCTGCCCACTCACATTTATAATTAAAGATTGTTTCTAAAAGTGTGTTATTCAAAGTCTCGTCCGGCAAAATGTCCTATGACTCAGTCCACTGGATTTTTATGACATTCCCTGGGAAGTTCTTTGAGCAATAATTGCCTTTGCTACTAAGAATGCTCTTCTGGAGGTCAGCCAGAGTTCTCACTGTTCATCTGGAATATAAGAATTTGGCTCTAAGTTTTGTGACCACCACCAAACAAGAGCCATCATTTAATTGACTTGGAAAACACTCAAGTTATAGTCAAAGCCTGAAATCTAAGTCTTAAAGAAATATTGGTGAGAAAAAAATATCTACATGATTGGATAGATGAATAGATAAGGTTGATCCTTACCTCTGTCTCTGATGTCTCAGTTTGCTTGCCGACAGCCTTTGTTAGGGACAGGGGTTTAGGAGTGAAGAATGTGAGAAAGGATGCCTCCATAGCATCCTGCTGTTGTTGCTTAGCATTGACTTTGTAGAGAAATAGTTTTTGAGCCACCAGGAAAGTATTAGCTTTCTGGGCTTGTTGTCAGCAAGTACCAAGAGCTAGGTAGGTACAGCAATAGCAGTTATTTCATAGCCATGGATGGCAAAAGTACAAGCATGTAGACCAGTGTCTCAGGAAGGTGGCTGCTCTCTGAGGGCTGTGAGAGTGCTTTGGCATCCTCTCCATTTTCTTCCAGTGATTAGCTAGGCATCTTGGGCATTCTTGGGCTGCCAGACTGTCCTATCCTTGTCTTAGTCAGGGTGATTGTGGCTGTGATAAAATACTGACCAAAAGAACTTGGAAAGGAAATGGCTTATTTGGCTTACACTTCCACAATGTAGTCTACCACAGAAGGAAGTCAGGGCAGGAACCTGGATGTAGGAGCTGATGCAGAGATCACTGAGGGGTGCTGCTTACTGTCTTGCTCAGTCTGATTTCTTATAGACCCCAGGACCACCAGCTCAAGAATGGCACCACCGTAATGAGATGGGCCCACCCATATCAATCACTAATTTAAAAAATGCCCTATAGGCTTGCCTACAGTCCCATCTTACAGAGTCATTTTCTCCATTGACATTCCTTCTCAGATGACTACAGCTTGTTGACATAAAACTAGCCAAAACATAACTCCGCTCTGCCTTCCTTCATATGGTGCTCTTCTTGTGTAGATGAAAATTTTCCTTTCTGAGGCCACTTACATAAAGCCTGTCAGCTGAGCGGAAGGAGTTCTCCTATAATTAACAACATTGGCAATTGTGGTTGCCCACAAAGAAACCACTCCCTTTGTCTGAGATACTTTAAATATGAATACTAAGGTAGCAATGAATGAAGGCTAAGACCTCCGTGTGTGTGGTCTCCTTTTCTATAAGCCTGAATGTTCTAGAAGTCTCACAAGAACAGCCTGTGCAGTGTCGTGACACATGCTTTGACGCTATCAGCTTGTCACCCCACTGAGGATTATTTGGAGTCATCTATTATCTCATTTACCAAAAGGGAGGTGGGGTTGAAGTCATTTTAACAACCCCTTGAGATGTAGCTTGAAAGTCTTCAAAATCATGTTTGCCTACTACTAAGACACTTAAGCAGGACCCTATGGAGAAGCTGCCATTCACACATGGGTGTTCCTCTTCCTTTTCCTGAGTGCTTTGCTCTCTCCTCTCATCGTTAAACATAGAGCTATTTTGTTTTTTGTTTCATACTAAGTCATCCTGGAACTCTTGTCTACGAAAAAGTAGAAAATGCCGGGCTTACCGGGTCTTAGAACTCCTTAGACTTCTGCAAGTAGCAGTACGGAGCTGTGCCTCGCTCAGCCTATAGCCCACTGCTACTGACAATATGGGTGCCTTCAAACATGCAGACCCACAACACAGGGAAAATGATTTTATGGGTGGTAGACCAGAAGTACAATAGGGGAGAAAAGGATATAATTTAACGAGAGCCAACAGGGCGTGGTGGTGGCATTTGGCAGAACCTGTTTGTCTAGGTTTCCCTTGGCCTGAGTGGCAGCAGCCATCTCAGGAATTGTGAGGCCGAGGGGGTTGAATTCACACAACAGCATAGGCAATCAAAGTTTACGCCAGCAAGTGAAGAGGTGAAGCAGAAAGTGCATCCTCGCTTGCCAGGAGCCGCTCGCCTGCATCTCTGCAGCAGGGTAAAAATATGCTTGCTAGGCAAAGTCAAGGCAGGTCAGGGTTGGTGGGCAGATTTCCTGGCCTGCGGATGTATGAAATATTAGAAGGAGATACATTTGAGGCTGAGGGCAAGGGGCTGAACATTTTATTGACCCTGACGGAAGGATCGCGGAGACCTCTGGATGGGAACAGACATCCTATGTAAATGTCAGCAGTTGTTTCTGTTAGCTTGTGGTTTTGCCTCCCATGTCCCTGTGGGGTATGAAAAAGCTGTACTCATTAACTGTGCGGCTGCTGCAGTATTCACTGACAGTCCTGCTTTCCTTCTGTGTTGTCTTTCATCATCTTTACTTCCCCACTCAGGGACTCATGCGGATGGGCTCCGGCACACCTGCTGATGCATTTCTAAATTTCTAAATAAGACTGAGGGACTAAAGCTGCTTTGCATAATTTAAAAAAAAATCTCTCTTTTTTCATACCCAACGGTGCTGACAGGAATGAAGATGCTCTGAGGAGACAATGTGCCCTCCTTTTACATATTAGGCTACTGAGGCAACGGTCCCCAACACACTGGAATTTCTTCAGGACATTGTTCTGGGAAAAAGGAAAAGCCTGAAGCCTAGAGCTGGCTATCGGGGCAACCTGGTTCCTAGGAAGAGGTTTGTTAGGCCACTTCGTGGGAGAGACTAGAGCCAAGACAAAATGGGTCAGCGATGGGAGAGACCATAGCTCAGACAGAACCACTGAGATGCACCATTCCTTTCTATTTAAACATAGGCCTCACGTGTGTACCCTGGAGATGATGAGAGAGCAGGGGATGTCACTAACGTCTTGTTTCTGTTTCCAGTTGAGGCCACAAAGAGCTAAGCCTCTCTCTGCTTTGCAGTATTATTTTTCTCTTTACTTGCCCTATTGAAAACAAGTGGCTGAGCCCTAGCTTCCAAGGGTTTCCAAACCCCAAGTTCTAACCGCAACAACTTAGGCAACGGCCTAGGCTACTTCGTGCTTCAGGAGCAAAATCAAGGTTAAAGAAGATGATAACTACATACGCATCTATGCTGCTTTCAGTTTTACAGTATATTATACTAAACTCTAGTTATACTCAGTGTTACAACTGCCGCAAAATGCTCAAACATAAATACTAATGCACAGTAAGATAGATGTGAATTATTACATAGACTACTGCATAAATATATATTTACACAGAGACTGAGGGTGCAGAAAACCAACACTCCCTGTTAATGTATAGCTTGTGATGGATACAGAAATATAATTTCTAGCAAGTATCCTAAAGGGCTGGTTTTCTTGTTTGACTTTTACAGTGGGAATTAAAATATTTGTTAATATTAATTTGTTCATCTCTGAGAATAGTTTAAAGATCACATAAAAAGCATGAAAAATACTCACGTCTGACTGGACAAGTCAAAGTTAGAAAGGTAGATTTTGAAATAGGTCGTAAATATTTCAGATGAGGCAAAGATGAGTTTGAAATGTTTGTAACTGATGTTTTCATAGAACTTCTCCCCTAGCTCTGTTACTTGAAAACTAATATTTTTGGCAAAAGTATTGAATCATTTTACTCTCTGAATATCCACAAACAACTTACATTTTATTTCTTATTTTTATTTTTTTGCTTGAAATTTCATTATAGCAAAGTGCTTAGCACACAACTGCTTTGTTGAATTGTAGTTGTTTAATTATTATTATTATTATTGTTGTTGTTGTTGTTGATGATGTTTACAATTTCTAAAGTTTTTTCAGGCCCTAAATTAGACACTTGCCAAAGGTCAGCATTGGCACAAGAGGATGGACATCTATGTGGTGGGTAAACTGAGGCAGGCAGCCATTGGGGGCCAGTGCTTGCAGCTGATGGGGGTGGATCCAGACACATACAGGGTCTGCTGCCCAAGGCAGCCAGCGATTAGAGAAGGTATTCGGCAGACCCTTTTTTTTTTTTTTTTTGAGGGAACAAACCTTAATTTAGTGGGGCCAGCACTCCCTGCAGCCAGCAGAAAACTATGAACTCTTAACTCTTTGGGGCTGGCGAGAAAGAGAGAAAATACATACATACACACACACACACACACACACACACCACACACCACACACACCACACACACACACACACACACATACACACACACACCAAACACACACACACACCCACCACACCACACACACACACCACACACACCACACACCACACACACCACACACACCACACACCACACACACACACACACACACACACACACACACACATTCATTAACTGGATGAAACAAAAGGCAGAGTCCAATAACTTCACATAAACATACATGGATACATACATACACACATATACACAGACCTACAGACAGAAATATATACATTCTCATGTAGATTGTTTGGAGCAAAGCTCCAGCAATCAGGTTCTAACTTTACAAATACATACATAAAGCCATATGATTGGTGGATGGGGCAAGCTTCAACACACACCCAGACAAGCTTTACATATATGCACACACACACACAAACACACACATGATTGATGGGACAATGTTGCAGCCCCATTCACACAAACCTTGCACACATACATACATACATACATACATATATACATACATACACACATACATACATACATATATACATACATACACACATACATACATACATACATACACACATACATACATACATACTTAACACATAGTTGACAGATGCTTCAACCCTTATCCTTTATTCTTTCTTCCATAGTTTATATATCCCAGTAAAATCTTTCATGCAGTATAAAATTACAATGTGATTATGCTTTAGTTTTCTTCTAGTAAATGACTGTGAAAAAACAGTGTATTCCCCAGTACCTTTATAAGAAATAACATTATGCAGTACAGGTAAAGAAAACAAATTATTAGTCGGGCGTGGTGGCACACACCTTTAATCCCAGGACTCGGGAGGCAGAGGCAGGCAAATTTCTGAGTTCAAGGCCAGCCTGGCCTACAAAGTGAGTTCCAGGACAGGCAGAGCTATATAGAGAAACCCTGTCTCGAAAAACAAACAAACAAACAAACCAAACCAAAACAAGACAAAACAAATTATCCCCCCAAACTTACATACATTCTAAAACTTGTTATAGATTAACAAAGTGTAAGGAAGCAAGGTAGTTTTCTCAGCCAGTTTCTCTTACTGGAAAGCAGCAATTTGTAGTTACAAAGAAATAATTATCTTATTATTTATCTTTAAAAGTAATCTTTAAGCTGGGCATGGTGGCACACACCTTTAATCACAGCACTTGGGAGGCAGAGGCAGGTGGATTTCTGAGTTCGAGACCAGCCTGGTC